>NW_015506161.1:107226-115361 GCF_001515645.1 Sinocyclocheilus grahami
CCACCTAGAACCTCCGCGTCCCGTCCAGGGACCAGACATGAAGTTTCCAGAGGTCTGGACGCGGGTGCCAAAGGGTGCCCCGTCTCTGAGTCAGTAAATCCTTCCTCAGAGGAATCGGCCAGGCAGGGGCTGTCGCGAGGAGCATTAGTTCCGGGAACCATGTCCGGGTAGGCCAATAGGGTGCCACCAGCAGGACCTGCTCCTCGTCCTCCCTGACCTTGCACAGCAACTGTGCTTGAGGCATAGCCCTCATTTCCGGGTCTGTCTCCGGCACTGCTGACCGCCCAGAGGGCGGCAGCGCTGACGGATCTTCATCCCCGGAAAAGTCCGGCTCACCCTCCGATGCTGCAATCGACATCCGATCGTCAGGGGGAGCCTCAGAAGAAACAAGTGGTACCCCCCGGGAGGGTCCAGCCTGCTCTACTGAAAGCTCCGCTGGTTTCGCAATGCCGGCGGCTTAGGGCATCCCCGGAGGGGAATTCCTCTCCGTGACGGTAAGACCAGTCCACCCACTGCTAGAAAAAGGACGCCCCTGGCTGCTGCCAGAGGGAATCCCAGATCTAGGCAGTGGCACGGGCACTCCGAGATGGTCCGCAACTCCGAGATGGTCCGCAACTCCGAGATGGTCATGCCCCCGCAATGGGGGCATGAGTCATCCACGAAAGCCACCTCAGCGTGCTTCATGCCCAGGCACGAGAGGCAGCGATTGTGACCATCACCCGGCGACAGGTAACGACCGCACCCAGAAACGCACGGATGGTATGACATCTTTAAAAAGACGCGTCTTTAAAAAGACGTTCCACCCGTGAAGCTCTTTTAGTATGGAATTTGCTCTTTTAGTGTGCCGAAGCGCACAGGGGAGATGGCCGTCTGCAACACACACAGGGGTAGTGCAGCCTGTTGTGTGCAACCCACTCGACACGAGAAAACCACCGCCGCTCAAGCGCCGTCCACCAGCACGAGAGCCCACCGAAGAGCGTGCTTGACTGTAGTTTATCACTACTGCAGAAGGTCAGGAGCAAAACGATAGAACCGCTCGGCTCCAAAGCGGAAAGCTAAATATGCGCTGCACCTGCTGCCTACTTATACTCACGCTGTGATCAGCAGCAGCTGGATGCAATAATCGCATGCCAATGTGCACTGGCTCGTTTAGTTTACACTCGAAGTAGATTGGTCCCTCTAAGCAAGATCCCAATTCGTCGGTCCTCCGACGTGACGTCGAGAGTGACCGACTGAAAGGGAACTTTAGTATGGGACACAAGGAAAGAGAGTTTTGGAGAAAAAATGTAATGTCATAATGCTTCAAAAAAGGCAAAATACAACTGGTTTCTTTTCCTCTTTTTAATAAAACAGTGCATTTTCGTGTTTTTTTTTTCTGAATTCATACAAGCAGAAAAATGAATTATGTGGTACTAATAGAGAGTTAACATCTATAGTTTTAAATCTACCCAAACAGCACTTCCCCCTCATTCTACAGCCCCAGGTACGAGCGCCTGTTTGTGGGCACAGCTCCAGTTTCTCTGACCTTTGACTTCCGCAGCTCCCCGGGGGTCTTGTCTGCACTTGCAAAAACAAGCAAATCAGATCCTTTTACCCCAAACAAACACCTACATATAGAGAGCAGCCCTGTCTTACACAAACACGGCTAATCACTGCACACGTGCACACATGAGCACGAGCGCACACACGTGCACACAATAATGACCTCACACACACACATTAAACACGTGCTGCCACATACGCTCAAAATAAACAACACTTACAATTAGAAAATATGTCTAGTTTACTAAAAATAATACTTTGGTATTACGTTTTCTTTAGCCATAGTACCAATTTACATTTTTTAAACATGCAGGCTTCAAGTAGAGCTACAAAACAGTTTTATTAGAAAATAATATGGCCTACTGCAGCTGTCAGTATCATACATCAATACTGCAGGTCAATCAGCAGCACAACATATTTCTTCCTCCTTCAGTCCCTGGCAGCCTCCTCCTCTATTATCTGAGCAGTTCTTCACAGAGTGATATATGGAGGTGTAATGAGACTCTTTCTGTGATAGTCTCATCCTCCCTACTGTAGCATCACACTCACAGACAGCAGCAAACAGCTGCCTGCCAGCATTAACTTCAGTATTCAGTATGAAATCAAAGAAATATTTTGGATTATTTTCAAAATAATGTAAAATGCTGTTGATTTTGACCATATTTGAACTTGTTCATTGTATTTAAAGCTGAAGTATGAAACTTTTTGGTTTAAAATGAACAAAAAACTTGATCTGTCAATCTCTAATCTGTCTTTTAGAAGTGGGACTACTTTTCTAATCAGATGTACTTCTGTTTATGCATCGAGGATGTTATTTCTGGGGGTGGCGTTTGCTGAAATCCACGCAATCGATACTTTACGATCAAAAACAAGTGAAAGTCACTCAATTTGACGTGAGATATGAGATGAAACTCTGAATATAATTTTGCATATAGAGTACGGACTTGGTAAATGATTCTGTCACATATGATATCAACGTGCTAAAAAATTTTTTTAAACATTAACTGTATTAAGCATATATTAGTTTAAAAATAACCCAAAATACTCCTTTAAGGTTAAGATGAACAGGCATATGAAAAATTTAAATAGTGATAGCCTTAGTGTTTATACTTTTTTGTACACTATTGTTCAAAGGTTTGGGGTCGGTAAGATTTTTTAAATATTTTCACTCACAAAGGCTTGGATTTAAAAATACAGTAAAACAGTATATTGTGAGATTGTATTGCGATTTAAAATAGCTTTTATATTTACTATAAAATGTAATGTGAATTTTCAGCAGCCATTACTCCAGTCTTTAGTCTTTCTAATTATTATCAATGCTGAAAATATTTGTGCTGCTTAATATTTTGGTGAAAACTGGTATATATTTTTTCAGGATTCTCTGATGAATAAGAACAGCATTTACTTGACAGAAATCATTTGCAACTTGTCTTTAATGTCACTTTTGATCAGTTTATTCCTTGCATCCTTGCTGAATAAACGTATTAATTTCTATAAAAATATCTTGCTGATGCCATGCTTGTGTTTTTATGTTGTTACCTTATTTTAAATCCATTATTGGTGATGTTGCATGTTATTTGAGTAATCGTTTACTCATTTTAATGTTTTAGCATTTGACTCCACAATTAATCAAAAAGCCCAACCCTAGACGCCCATCAAAGAAACCACTAAGCCTGGCAATGGTGATGAAGATGATGACGACGAGAAAGAGGTTTACTCACAGCTTCTCGAGGGAGTACAAGCCAGCGAAAGAGCCATTTTTCAGGATGCGGATGCGATTGTTGCTCAGATTTCTGTGAAGAAATGCAAAAGCAGAGATGAAATCACTAATCACACATTCACAGACAGCCATGTAAAATGAAATCTACTCGTGCATCTAATGAAAACAGGCCTCACTCACACACTCTGTCACAGACGCACTCGCCAACACACACGCTGAACCAAAACACACACGCGCATGTCCAACAAAAACACGCATGTACAGTAAACACCCTGACACAAGCGTGCTTATATGGCCAGGCATCTCAGACACACACACTTGCCAACTCTCACACATATTCTTCATTTGCTGCCTACAAACCCTGTGACCACTGCATTAAAATTCTGCTATATACAACAAAGACATAGTAGTCTGACTGTAGAAGTCACCTGTGGTTCACTTCAACACTTTCATTTCTATCAAACAGAAACAAAAACATAAGATACAAGGGAAGATATCATGGAAAACGTTTTTTAAACGTTTTCCATGATATCCTTTTTAAATTTATTCATTAATTTACTGCTTAAACATTATGGTAGTGAATTAGTATTATTATTCATTTGGGTGAAGAATTATTATTTTTTAAATATTTGTAACAGGTAATACAAATTCTATATTGACTACATAATTGAATCTATGGCCTTTGTCATTATTTTGAGCTGTAAATACTCGAACATTGCTAATACATTTTCCAATGATGCAAGTTTGAGCAGTGTGCAAGTACAAATGGTGTTCTTTTAAACTTTCTATTCATCAAGGAACCCTGAAAAAATACGTAATGAATGGGTATATGTGTCACGAATCCGGTCCATGAACTTCCGTCTGCTAGCCATCAGAGGTCACCCTTTCCATTTTCATTGACTCTCGCACTACACACTGTTGCATATCACCCCGGACTACATATCCCATCATGCATTGCACTGATCGCACACAGCACTGATTGCACACAGCTGTTGCATATCACTCACTCACTATATAACACTCACTCAAACAACCATTCTCTGCCGAGTATTGCTTAGCCTGTTAGTATTCCTAGTTCCTGTTATCCTGCCCGTGTTTCCTTGTTTTGCCTTGCCTTGTCTGTTTTCTCGGTTTCTGATCTTTGCCTGTTTTCCTGGATTTATCCCTCTAGTCTCGCCCCTGTGATTCTGTCTGCCGATCGTTGACCTACGCTAGCCCTAGGACTATTCTTGTGTTTTGCCTGCCATATACCTATTTGCCATTGTTCGACCCTGCCTGTTATGACCACGTCTCTTAAATAAAAGCTTGCAGATGGATCCACACGTCTCACGTCTCGTCAGCCCCGTTACAATATGCATATACAGTAGTCGAGGTTGAATTATCGTTTACCTTGTGTAATTTTATTCATGACTTATTTCTTGATATATACGGTATATACTTTATTCAAATATAGTTCAATTAGTGCATTAAACTAGAGGCTCTTAACTTATCCATACCCAACAAAATCAACCACAGATCCATTTAACAGGGCTGTGGACAGCACAGATTTAAGAAAAACAGAGGAAATTTTGTGGTAAATGCAATTATACATTGAGCATTTGAGACAGCAAAATCAATTGGCTTTTCAAGTTTTATAAGACAGAAGAAAATGCTTCCCAAATCCTTTGTCATTGACATAAATGGGGTGTAAAATGCTTGAGTGATTTTACTTGATTAGTGTACTTAAGTATTATTTTGCAATTTAATCTGACGCCTTGTACAGAGCCCGGGAAGTCACCTGTAGGAGAAAAAAAAAACAATCCGTGGCGACAGTTTTGCAATCCGTCCCCTCGGTTTATAAACGGTACTCACAAATTCTTAAACTGTTCCCTCGGTTTAACAAATCGTACCCACGAATTTCCGATCCATGCGCTCAGATTTTGTAAACCGTACCTTCGCTTTTTGAATCCGTGCCCACAAATTCATAATCCGTGCGCACGCTTTCGCAATCCGTTCCCTCGGGTTTGTAAACTGTACTCACGGATTCATGCAGCAAGCTGTTAGGTAGCCTACGCGTTAACGAATCATATTGTATATTATTTTATTGCATATTATTATGTGGAATAGGCCTACAGCAAATTATCTTAAGTGATTCTCTATCAATTGTAACGGTACGAGGTGGAATACAATGATTTAATAAGAAAGATGTGCATCAAAATCTTGTTTAATTTGTGATAATCTTAGCACTTGATTATTATTGTATAATAAACCTGGTATTGTGACTTACTTTGGAGTCATTTGTTCCTCTTTTGTAAGTCGTTTTGGATAAAAGCTTCTTCTAAATGCATATGTAACCTAAATGTATAATAATAATAATAATAATAATAATAATAGTTATTATTATTTATTTTTTTTATAGGCTAAATAAATGAGTAAAATCGATATATTCATAAAATAATTAATGAATGCTTTATCTTTAAATAACCTTTTACAGTTTTGGAAATGTGTTTGTGTACTATTCATTCTACAACATATTTCATTCATTCATTCACAGACTTATTTAGGTGATTTTATTATGCTAAGCTTTCCCCCCTAGAGTTAGATGCATGCTTCACTGTTAAAGTTATTATTAAATAACTAGGCCTATTATATCGTTGCATTCCGTTAGAGAGCAAAGGAATGACAACATATAACCGGTACATTATTGGTTTTGTATTGCTTTTTACCTTCTTCTCTCGAAAAAAAGTTTTTTTGTTGTTGTTTTTTTAGAAAATTCAGGAAATTTTCTATTCTTCTTTTTAGCGTTTATTTTAGGCTATAAAACACAGTCTGCGGTGTTTTATCCTATTGGTGATTAATATAAAATAAACGTACTTGTACTTTTACTTGATTACATTTCTGAAGAAAAAACAGTACATTGTATTTTCTTCCATCTTACGCACATGAAATATGGTAAACAATAGCTCAAACATGCATGCTTGACATGCGGGAACCAGTGATGTTTGTTTTTCATGCAGCAAGCACACGCAAGCTTCAATCATAACTTTCATCCCAGAAATGTCTGCCTTCAAAAGATTTATTTTTTCTGAAACTCTTTGTTTGGGTTCATCTGAAGAAAGAAAGTCAAATACATATGGCATGGCATAAGGGTGTAAAGATGTAAAGAATACACTGAGCATTGTTTGTGTTGCTCTGTGCTGCATTTGAACTGTTGTTGTACACACTTGACTAGATGTTTAGATGTTTTGCCATTGCATTTTGTTTTGTTTTCCCCCTTTAACCAAACCTTTTTATATCTGACAAAACATTGTATTATTTTATATCACCTTGCATTGAAAAGATGATTTAAAATAATGAAACAACCTCTCGTTTTTTTTTTTTTTAATACTTAAGTACAATTTAAAGTTGTACTTGTTTAGTTTTACTCAAGTCGTTTTTGGCCAGATATTTCTAATTTTAAATTAGTCAAATTTTCACTCAGTAACTGCACTTTCACTTAAGTATGATTTTGGGTACTTTTTACACCCCTGTTAAAATTCAATTCATTACAAAATCATCTGTTATTTGGTAGAAACAGTTTAATTAGAAAGATGCCCACATGATAGGTTACATAAAAACCCCTCATCCTTGAAAGAAGTAATGAACAAAACTACACAAGGTGAAAGAAAATACAACCCAGACTACTGTATATACATATACCCAATAATAACGCTTTTTCATGATTATTTGATAAATTGAAAGTTTAAAAGAACTTATCTTTTACTGCCACTTTTGATATATAATGCATCCTTCTGAAAAAAAGTACTAATTTGTTTAACTAAAAAAGTGCCCATAGAAACACTGAGTATCTATTGAGATGTGGTGTTTCAGCAGCAGAAGAGAGGAGGAAGGAGAGTTTGTGAGAAAGGATGCTGCCCAAACACGAGTTCAACGACCCGA
The DNA here is from genome assembly GCF_001515645.1 of Sinocyclocheilus grahami. Classification (NCBI taxonomy): domain Eukaryota; kingdom Metazoa; phylum Chordata; class Actinopteri; order Cypriniformes; family Cyprinidae; genus Sinocyclocheilus; species Sinocyclocheilus grahami. Next base: position 114,407 of record NW_015506161.1, read on the forward strand.
CAGCCACGAAGACAGCGGCATCGACTTCAGCCATCAGACCGGGCTGTTTCCAATTAATCTTCACGGCTTAATGGAGGGATGGAAAGGGCGAGGGAATGAGGAAGAGGAGGGGGAGGAAGCCATAATCTTGATAATCACAGTGGATACATTTTTACATCAAAAGGAAGTCGAGGTCCACATCAAACGAACGCCCGGCTCTTTCCACGACAATTATCCCTTTCGCCATTGGCTAATGGGCCTGAGACCAGAGAGAGTCTTATCAGAAGGAAGAGAGGAAAGAGAAGAGGAAGAGAGAGAGGGCTTTGGATGGTTGTATGGGTAAAGCTCAGGAGGAAAACAGGTTTGGCTTAGGTTTGTGGCTGATATGGACAAATAAAAACACACAAATGCCAGTAAACTGAGCTGTTATGTATATACCAGATCTATTTCTGTCTATCCCGAAAGCATATATGGAAGCAATACATCACAAGAGGCCATACATTACAGTGATTTCCCCACAGTTTAGAGTTTTAGGTCTAGGTATGTTTTTATCGACAAACAGCATGCAGATCGACTTTACTTTTTCAACATCAAGATTGTATAAATTAGTAAAAGTATAGTAAAAGTAAAACAGTAAATTGTAAACGTAGGATTCAAAATCTAATTTAAGCCCAGAAGTTGTAGAATAAAATAAAATACAATAAAGTACAAATAAAATATAAAATACAAAAAAAAACATTTCCACTCATGCAACATTTCTAATGAAAAAGTACTTTTAATGTAATATTAAATCAGAAAAATTATTTTAAAATATAAATTATAAATCATCAAAATGTTGGTACAAAATAGATTTAAATAAGTTTATAAATAAATTTATTGCCAACTTTTATTTATTTTTTATCTTTTAAAATGCAATATTTACATAATTGAATAATATTTGAAGGGTACATGTTAATGTTTTATTCTTAATAATTAT
>NW_015506161.1:118239-120767 GCF_001515645.1 Sinocyclocheilus grahami
ATAATAATAATAATAATAATAATAATAGTTATTATTATTTATTTTTTTTATAGGCTAAATAAATGAGTAAAATCGATATATTCATAAAATAATTAATGAATGCTTTATCTTTAAATAACCTTTTACAGTTTTGGAAATGTGTTTGTGTACTATTCATTCTACAACATATTTCATTCATTCATTCACAGACTTATTTAGGTGATTTTATTATGCTAAGCTTTCCCCCCTAGAGTTAGATGCATGCTTCACTGTTAAAGTTATTATTAAATAACTAGGCCTATTATATCGTTGCATTCCGTTAGAGAGCAAAGGAATGACAACATATAACCGGTACATTATTGGTTTTGTATTGCTTTTTACCTTCTTCTCTCGAAAAAAAAATTTTTTGTTGTTGTTTTTTTAGAAAATTCAGGAAATTTTCTATTCTTCTTTTTAGCGTTTATTTTAGGCTATAAAACACAGTCTGCGGTGTTTTATCCTATTGGTGATTAATATAAAATAAACGTACTTGTACTTTTACTTGATTACATTTCTGAAGAAAAAACAGTACATTGTATTTTCTTCCATCTTACGCACATGAAATATGGTAAACAATAGCTCAAACATGCATGCTTGACATGCGGGAACCAGTGATGTTTGTTTTTCATGCAGCAAGCACACGCAAGCTTCAATCATAACTTTCATCCCAGAAATGTCTGCCTTCAAAAGATTTATTTTTTCTGAAACTCTTTGTTTGGGTTCATCTGAAGAAAGAAAGTCAAATACATATGGCATGGCATAAGGGTGTAAAGAATGAAGTAAAACACTGAGCATTGTTTGTGTTGCTCTGTGCTGCATTTGAACTGTTGTTGTACACACTTGACTAGATGTTTTTGGCCTGTGCCATTGCATTTTGTTTTGTTTTCCCCCTTTAACCAAACCTTTTTATATCTGACAAAACATTGTATTATTTTATATCACCTTGCATTGAAAAGATGATTTAAAATAATGAAACAACCTCTCGTTTTTTTTTTTTTTAATACTTAAGTACAATTTAAAGTTGTACTTGTTTAGTTTTACTCAAGTCGTTTTTGGCCAGATATTTCTAATTTTAAATTAGTCAAATTTTCACTCAGTAACTGCACTTTCACTTAAGTATGATTTTGGGTACTTTTTACACCCCTGTTAAAATTCAATTCATTACAAAATCATCTGTTATTTGGTAGAAACAGTTTAATTAGAAAGATGCCCACATGATAGGTTACATAAAAACCCCTCATCCTTGAAAGAAGTAATGAACAAAACTACACAAGGTGAAAGAAAATACAACCCAGACTACTGTATATACATATACCCAATAATAACGCTTTTTCATGATTATTTGATAAATTGAAAGTTTAAAAGAACTTATCTTTTACTGCCACTTTTGATATATAATGCATCCTTCTGAAAAAAAGTACTAATTTGTTTAACTAAAAAAGTGCCCATAGAAACACTGAGTATCTATTGAGATGTGGTGTTTCAGCAGCAGAAGAGAGGAGGAAGGAGAGTTTGTGAGAAAGGATGCTGCCCAAACACGAGTTCAACGACCCGACAGCCACGAAGACAGCGGCATCGACTTCAGCCATCAGACCGGGCTGTTTCCAATTAATCTTCACGGCTTAATGGAGGGATGGAAAGGGCGAGGGAATGAGGAAGAGGAGGGGGAGGAAGCCATAATCTTGATAATCACAGTGGATACATTTTTACATCAAAAGGAAGTCGAGGTCCACATCAAACGAACGCCCGGCTCTTTCCACGACAATTATCCCTTTCGCCATTGGCTAATGGGCCTGAGACCAGAGAGAGTCTTATCAGAAGGAAGAGAGGAAAGAGAAGAGGAAGAGAGAGAGGGCTTTGGATGGTTGTATGGGTAAAGCTCAGGAGGAAAACAGGTTTGGCTTAGGTTTGTGGCTGATATGGACAAATAAAAACACACAAATGCCAGTAAACTGAGCTGTTATGTATATACCAGATCTATTTCTGTCTATCCCGAAAGCATATATGGAAGCAATACATCACAAGAGGCCATACATTACAGTGATTTCCCCACAGTTTAGAGTTTTAGGTCTAGGTATGTTTTTATCGACAAACAGCATGCAGATCGACTTTACTTTTTCAACATCAAGATTGTATAAATTAGTAAAAGTATAGTAAAAGTAAAACAGTAAATTGTAAATGTAGGATTCAAAATCTAATTTAAGCCCAGAAGTTGTAGAATAAAATAAAATACAATAAAGTACAAATAAAATATAAAATACAAAAAAAAACATTTCCACTCATGCAACATTTCTAATGAAAAAGTACTTTTAATGTAATATTAAATCAGAAAAATTATTTTAAAATATAAATTATAAATCATCAAAATGTTGGTACAAAATAGATTTAAATAAGTTTATAAATAAATTTATTGCCAACTTTTATTTATTTTTTATCTTTTAAAATGCAATATTTACATAATTGAATAATATTTGAAGGGTACATGTTAATGTTTTATTCTTAATAATTAT
>NW_015506161.1:120777-142167 GCF_001515645.1 Sinocyclocheilus grahami
TCAACGTTATTGAACCACTTTTTGTGCAGTACGAGTCAAGGGGGGAAAATGAAAGGATCCTTTAGTTAAATGTATTATATGTATTTTTATAAAAAGACCATATATATTTTTAGACCCTGCTTTAAAGGTTCACAGTTTAAGATTACAATTGTAACATACAAGGTCGGGATATAAACTCAAAACGAAACAACTGCCATGAGTCTTGTATGATTTTTTTTTTTTTAAATATCGATATTCCATTTTTGAGAATCGATACAGTATAGCCAAACAAAATATCGCGATACTCACGTGTATCGATATTTTCTTACACCCCTAACACACACACACACACACACACATGCATACTGAGAATCTTAGAATTGTACTGGTACTGGTACTGACTACTGAAATTTTGGTACCACTTTTTGTAAAATAATGATTATTAATCAGTATTCCCTTCATAACAGGATCACAATATCATTTCAGTGCATAAATTCCCTCTTATGCTCACCCACATCCGACTCAGAGTGACCTGAGTGTTGATATAAAATGCAAAGTCAACATCACACAGAAATCACAGATGTCTATCTTCAATCTAAAAGACAGTCTGCTGCTACCCAAGATGTCATATCATATCATTCAATCTGACTTGCAACAATCATTTAAACATCCTTAAGTCCACACCTGGCTTTATCCAATCAGATTTTAGAGCTGCAATTATCCATGTATAACTGCATGTAATTCCTGGTACTTTCTAAAGTGTGTATTTGTGACTCATGTTACCCTTTTGTCTGCTTCAGTGTGTTACAGCCCAATAGAGTGTAACTGGCTGAATATCCACTTATTGGGAGGAAGTGTGTTACCAACCCCAAGATGTCCCTGAGTTCATATCATTCAATCTGACTTGCAACAATCATTTAAACATCCTTAAGTCCACACCTGGCTTTATCCAATCAGATTTTAGAGCTGCAATTATCCATGTATAACTGCATGTAATTCCTGGTACTTTCTAAAGTGTGCATTTGTGACTCATGTTACCCTTTCGTCTGCTTCAGTGTGTTACAGCCCAATAGAGTGTAACTGGCTGAATATCCACTTATTGGGAGGAAGTGTGTTACCAATCAGGACTAAAGAACGTGTTTGCAGTATGCGAGTGTGTGTGTGTGTGTGTAGCCTATGTTGAGAGAAAGTGTGTCTGCTTTCATTTGCAAACCAGCAGCTGGTTTAATCACCTTTTATGTAAAATCCAATATAGCATGACACTAGCAACGTTAACGTCATCGGTTTGATTCCCAGGGAATGAATGCATGAACATAAAAATGATACACCTTAAATAAGAAATAAGATCCTTTAGATTACAGTGTGTAATGTAAATAAATAAATTCACAATACAGTACAACGTCAAAAAAAAAAAGTTCAGATTTTGACTATTCCCAAACACCAGCATAATTGGAAATGTGACATTGATTTTATACAACAGTTCAATAAAAAGGAAGTCAAAGTGGTCATATGATGCGACCATATGATTTTCCTTTCTCTTTGGAGTGTTACGAGCTCTTGGTGCATAAAGAAGATCTGTAAAGTTCTTCCGGCCTTCTGGAAGTAGATGCAATTAGGAATCATTGGTTAAGATTTATTTACAACGGAACAGGGTCACATCACAGGAGAGTGAACTGTCTGTCAGAAATCATAGCACGTCAGCTGTCTTAACCGCGGCTTGTGTACTGCATCATCACTGTGTCTGTCACGTGACTCTGGGCTTGAACTGATGGTAAAACTAACGACATTATTTACTGTCTTGATATTTACTTTGAAAGCTGAAGCTCCGATTATGGTAAGGGGCGTTACATTTCCGATGCGTGCTTGTGGTGTTCGGCCAATCACAATGCACTGGGTCAGCTGGCCAATCAGAGCAGACTGCGCTTCTCAAAGGAGGGGGCTTTGTTGAAAACTACGTGTTTAAGAGAGGCAGGGCATAGAGGACCTACAATCATGTAGGTCCTCTATGTATTTGAAAAATAATATGTTTTTTGAACATTAAAGCATGTCAACATATTCTGTTACACCAAATACACCAAATAATGATCTTTAAAATAGCATCATATGACCCCTTTAATATTAAGTGACTTACCTTTTAGACAGAATATTGACTGACGAAAATAATTCCAAACAAAGATCACAACAAAACAGTCTCAGCGGTGTTTCGTTACAGAATGATTCAGGGTTTTTGAACGAATCGGGTCAATGATTCAGTGCCCCATTCATGAAGTCGTTTGCTTCATTTGTGAATTAATCAACAGTTTCAACAAATCGGATGAATAAATGACTCAGTGACTCACTCATTAAGACAGTCACATGCCGCCACCTACTGGCAGTTTAGTTAAGAAAAACTATAGCTAGGAAAAAATTGCCTTTTATAATAGCAAAAAATGCCCTGGAAATCAATCTCACAAACATGCAAATATAAGTAAGAGCTGATAGAACATGAATATATTGCTTCAGACTAGATTACATTTACGCTGTTTTTCTTTCTGGACAAGTAACATTTTTACTTGGAAAAGTGAAAGACCAATTTACTTGTCCAAAGGAGAAGCACAAGGCTAAATGTCGAGCCATGAACACATTTTGTCAGAACTACATTAAAGGGATAGTTCACCCAAAAATGAAAATTCTGTCATTAATTACTTACTCTCATGTCATTCCAGACTCATAAGACACAAATTAAGATATTTTTTATGAAATCCGGGAGCTCTCTGACCCTGGGTAGACAGCAACGCAACTGACACGTTCAAGGCTCAGAAAGGTAGTAAGGACATCGTTAAAATAGCCCATGTGACATCAGTAGTTAAACCTTAAATGTTATGAAGCTACAAGTATACTTTTTGTGCGCAAAGAAAACAAAAATAACTTTATTCAACAATTTCTTCTCTTCTGGTCAGTCTCTGACACCTTTCACGACAGTACCACGACGCAGGGTGAGGAATTAATGAATTAATTTTCGGTGAACTATCCCTTTGAGACTGTGAAAACTCATCTCAAATAAATACTTGTAATTTTTGTCAATGTTGGAGTAGTTACGACATTTGTGACCTTTCAAAGTCCCTTTCAAGGAAAGTCAATTCACTCGGCCGCCATATTTGCAACGCCTCCGGGCAGCTCAAACAAGACCAAGTCGCGCTTAAAGGGATACTCCACCCCAAAATGAAAATTTTGTTTTAATGTTTGTTTTTGATTAATGACAAATTTTTTATTTTGGGGTGGAGTATCCCTTTAAGACTGTGCATGCGCATCGGCTGGTCCAGCCTCAGGTTTCTATGGGAACCAGAGCTTTTAACGGCCACTGCAGTGACGCAATGACTTTACCAATCAACGATTGGCTCTTTCATTTAGAAGGCGGGACTATCCCGCCATATTGCGCGTTGCAGTTTCTCCCATTCATAAGTATAGGAGTGAACCGTCTTTGTATTTCTATAGTCTTTGGACCTTTGTAGGGCAGTACAGATTGTGCTTTGTTCACAAAAACTCTATTTACTGCATAAAACCATACTGTGCTACACCCAAAGCATATCAACAGATTTTGACAGCTGTTTTTTGTATGACTAATGCTAACGCTAGCCACCCCGCTAATGACTTCCCGCATATGTGCACATGTGTGGATAAACACATAGCTAAACTACATCCTGCCATCTAATTAAAAATTAAAGAGGACATTTCAGAACCAACACAAGTTCCCCAAAAGTGAGTTTCTGTGTTTTGGCTCAAAATGAATGAAAATGACATCTTGCCTTTGTCAGGTCATTACTGAGGGTGACTACTCCAAACCACTAACCCACTGCAGTCATCCTACTGTTGCAGGATGTAGGGAGGATCAGGACACATAGTACTGGGACACGGCCAGCCGAACAGATCTTCAAATAGCTCTTTGACCCTGATCTACCCCGCCTGATGCTCTGGTCGGGCATATGAACCATCAGCTAACTGAAGCCAGACACAAGATAAAAGCTGAAAACCAGACAGATCTACTGCATAATTTAATACAGAGAGAGACTGAGAGATATCACTGGCAAAAACACAAACCGGTTAATTGGACCCAGAGACTATAGAGCTATAGATAGTAATGAGTCAGAAACCATTTAGAAAGCGAGCGTTTGTGGAGGTTAGGTGTCACGTAAGGTCTTGGCTTGCGTGAGTGTGTATGTATATGTCAGAGTATAATTAATACAGCATTATATGATATATAGAGTACATGGCTACATTTTTACATGTAGTCAAACTAAACTTTTGTTGTGTGAAACCCATTTCCAAAAGGTGGCTCTTACAGAAGCCGTTTCTGTCTCAGAGTAATAAATCAAATGGTCACTGTGAGGTGAAGCTAAAAAGTAATAAAGTAAAATACTGTGCTGGGAAGGTTACTTTAAGTAGCTTAAAGAAGCACTTGTGATCAATGAAGTCATATTAGAATGTATGAATATGAATTTTAAAGACACATCTGTGAGATATGAAGTTGAATTATAAAGCCACAATTGAGATATAGCCACAACTCTGAGATATGAAGTCATAATTGTGAGATATTAAGTTAGAATTGTGAGATAAGAATATTGTGAATTATAAAGCTGCAAATGAGATATAATTGCAGTTGTGAGATATGGAGTCCTGTTGTGAGTTATAGTCGAAATTGTGCAATATAAACTTTTAGTTGTAAGGTATGATGTTGCAACTGTGAGATGTAATGCTGCAAATATAAGATATAAAGTCATATTGTGAGGTATTAAGTCGCAATTGTGCGCTATAAAGATGCTACTGTGAGCTATTTGTGAGATATTAAGTCATACTATGAGTAATAAAGCTGCAATTATGAAACGAGTGATAAAAAGTTGCACTTGTAAGATATCACATCTTACAGTGAGTTATAATGTTGCAACAGTGAGACATAAAGTTGCAATAGTGAGATATGAAGACATATTGTGAGTTATTAAGTTGAAATTATGATAGAAAGTTACAATTGTGAGATATAAAGTTGCAATTGTAAATCCAGTTGTATAAATTGCATAATGCCAGAATTGTGAGAAATAATGTACAGTATGTTGTTTCATTGTAAGTTATGTCACAATTGTGCAATATAAAGTAACAATTGTCATCACATATAGTCAATTATGAAATTTGAGGTAATTTAAAGCTACACATTTGCAATTCTTAGACATTAAGTCATACTGTGAGTTATAAAGCTGCAATTGTGAGAAATAATGTCATAATTGGGAGATATGAAGTCCCAATTATTTTTTTTTTATATTTTTTTTCTACTTTGAGGTGGAAACGGACTTCCATAGGATCTTATATAAGGAAACAAACTGTATTGTTCTCAACAGAAAAGCAGGCAGGCATCAGCACACACTGACACCCGCATACAAAAATACACACTGAAAAACCTGCTGCGTACACACACACACACACCAGAACTTGAAGCGGCACGCTCTGTAAACAAACTAAAACAGGCGGTGCTCCTGTTCAGCTAAACAGGAAGTGGAGAAAATTAGCTGTTTATACAGAGCTTGGCTGACTGAGGTCAGAGGTCAACCCCTGAGCACTTCCTGTTCTGCTGTGTGATGGACAGGGCAGAGAGCAAGAGCAGGTGGACGACAGAATGAGGGGAAGAGATAAGGACAAAACGACAAGAGAAAGATTAAAGTTAGCAAGGAAAAGAGGAAAACAGGACAAGGATCCAGTTAAAGGATGAGAATTATCTATAAAAAGACCGAGAAAGAAAAGGGAAATTAAGGTGGGAATAGTTAAAAAAAAATGACCATTGCAACTTAAAAACTACCCTATTTAGTTTAGATAGTGCTGCATTCATGTTATGTTGGAATAACGTAATTACAAGCTAGAAACACAGATACAGATATTTATGAAGCTGTGATTGTTCCTACTTCACAGTTGTGATGTCATGAAAAAAGACTAGCAGTAACCTCATAATCTTCATTTTATACCTAGTGCTTTTATTATTGTTACCAGTGCACTTTCTATTTTACAAAAAGAATAAAGATATTTACTAACTAATGAAGCATTTTAATGTAACCAGTAACTGATGATTTAATAGATACCATTATTGGCATCAAGAGTTTTGAAATATAAAATAATTATCTCTGAATCTGAGGACATGACCATCTTAAGAGTTGTCCTCCTGTATTTTAACACAACAAAAACATCATAAATGTCCCATATTGTGTGTGATACCAATCATCCAATAAAATCCTGTTCAACATACTAGTTAAATACTTTATTTATTTGTTTTTGTATGTATGTATCTATATATATATATATATATATACAGTGGTGTGAAAAAGTGTTGGGATGAGTCGTCGCTGTGCTCTTGGGGTAATTTTGGTCAGCCGGCCACTCCTGGGAAGATTCTCCACTGTTCCACGTTTTTGCCATTTGTGAATAATGGCTCTCACTGTGGTTCACTGGAGTCCCAAAGCTTTTTCCAGACTGATAGATCTCAATTACTTTCTTTCTCATTTGTTTCTGAATTTCTTTGGATCTCGGCATGATGTCGCTTTTGAGGATCTTTTGGTCTACTTCACTTTGTCAGGCAGGTCCTATTTAAGAGATTTCTTGATTGCGAACAGGTGTGGCAGTAATCAGGCATGGGTGTGGCTAGAGAAATTGAACTCAGGTGTGATAAACCACAGTTTTAACAGGGGGGCAAACACTTATATTGAAATATAATAAGAGAGTATGTTGACTATGTTGCTACTCTTAAAATTGAACAATATAAAAGAATTCAAAAAGAAAGAAATTAATCATTAAAGTAAGACAAAATAGGGGAGAGAAATGTGACAAAAAGCAGACACTCATTAACTGGTCGCTTTCAGTAGCGGTTCTGTCTTTCAAACAGCAGACCTCAGAGAAACAGCTAATCTACGTAAACCAGACCACAGTCTAAAGCTCCTTAATTGAATGTGTCAAGCTTAAAAACAAAATCAGCAGTGACATGAAAGACATACAACATCAGTCATCAGAGCACTGATCCTACTCAGTGTGCCTTATTAATTATTATAGTAATTACTGCATCAGGGAAAAAAGCATCTTCATGTGTCCCTTCATACATTATGAGAGGCCATGTGAGTCATGTCAAGTGTCATCATGAGTGAAATCGAGAATCCAGATGAGTTTGAAAGGCATGCTCGAATACTACTATAATGTACCTATAACTGGAGATTACACCCTGCTGTTGTGGTGTGGCAGCACAATGTGACACAGTCTGGCAAGGACGAGTGTTTCCTCAGTGACAGTAGTTCCTCCTTGTTCTGTGCCACTCGCTGGAGCGGTTTGGCTCAATTTGTCTCCTCAATCCGCAAGGCCTCTGAGACCAAACAACACACCATGTCAGTTTGTCCCTCAGACAGCTAAACGGCCTTCATTTCTGACACTCATACTTAAAACAACTTATGTTGAGACATTCTGAACATTAGTTGACGTACAAGAAGATTTCAGACTTAGGGGCCGTTTACACGACAACGTTTTCAGCCAAAAACGGGAAACTTTTTATGTTGTTTTGTCTGTTCGTTTACACAACATTGGCGTTTTGGGGACTGAAAACGCATATTCCCCACAACGGGAATCTTTGAAAATAGTGACGTCATGCGTGTGCATTAGGTATGTAGACATGCACAGTACGTGTCGATTTTAAAGGCAAGCGCGAACAAACATACACAACAATGGCGGAGTATATGGTACTGTTGTTGCTGCTCAAGAGTTTGCTAATGCTTCTTCAGCAAAGTGTGGATTTACTTCACCAATATTACAACCAACAGTGGAGACTAGTGATGGTACATATGACACTGAAGCTTCAAAGCGCGTATCGGGTAAGCAGCGCAATTTCTCGCGAAGCTCTGTGCCGGAGCGCGCATTGTTTTCAGAGAATCACGTGATCAGCAGAAAATGAAGCCTCACTATCTGTCCAATCACGTGCGCATGTCGGAATGTTCGAAACCCCAGATCTTACTTTACGAGTAAGTTTTCATTCAGACTTATTCTATTACATTTTTAAATAACCAGCCATACAAGTGATATGAAGAATAAAAACTATTTCAGAAAAAAAAATATTTGGCATATGTGTACATTATTCTGTGTTCATATATATCATATTGATATACATATTGGCATTTAATGCCACAGTTTAATGGGTAAATTATTTTATCAGAGAGAGAATTTTAACAAACACACACACACAGAATTTTCACAGGCGTTTGGCTGCTATATTTTTAACACTCGCGAAGCTTTGAATCTTTTCCCGAAACAGTCAGAGGAAAGCCTCAGTGCTTCATGAGGCTTCATTTGCCCATCACTAGTGGAGACGCATCATATATAACATATAATCGTCACTTCCCTACAGGTACTGTTTACTAATAAGGTGACAGCGCCAACTACTGGCCTGGCGTACGAAATACAGCGTTTTTGGCCGTTTTCACGGATATGTGTAAACTCGAATCATTTTGAAAACGTTGTTGTGAATACATGAAACTTTTTAAAAGGGAAAAACTTTTAAATTTTTGACTACATCGTTGTCGTGTAAACGTAGCCTTAAATTACAAAAAACACCAAGAGGTAATTTGGCACAATGTTACCGCTCGTGAAAAAGAAGTGCACTTTAGCATACTTTTAAAATGAGTTCTTGAAGAAAAAAATATATACTTAAGTGTGAATTGATTGTAATGTTTTTGGAATTTGTTAATTGCAATTAAATAAAAAAAGTAATATAGCTAAAACTAATTTAGTTGCTGGTGTGACAGCCTAGTGGGCAGTGTGCCAACATATAATGTTAAGCTCAATGACCTTTCCTGATCCCACCTCACTTCCTGTTTACTACACCATTGCGTTATGGGCATCCTGAGTTTGAATCCCAGCTCAATGACCTTTCCTGATCCCACCTCACTTCCTGTTTACTACACTGTCCTATCGTAATAAAGGCAAAAAATGCCAAAAATAAATCTTTAAAAAATGAAGTTAGTTGAACCTAAGAGTGTTTAAGTAGGACTTAAGTAATCTTTATTTATAATTGTATAACTACTTTACATAACTATTGTCTTTTATATACAATTAAAGTTAACTGTGGAATATGTATTTAAATTGTTGCAATTACACAGCTGTAATGATGAAGTTGCAATTTAATACATTTAAAATATACTTTTATAATTTATTTTATAATTAATACTTTAAATATAAAATTGAATAACATTACAGTTAAAATGATATAATAAAGTATTTGAGATGCCTTTTAATATATCAAAATGTTTATTTCTTTAATGCATGACAAAGATTAAATCAATGATGTAAAAAGTACAGTAAAAGTTTTAATTGGAGCATGTTAAGCAACAGTCATTAAAGTGTCTCTCTTTACATACACTCAAGTGATCTTGTATTTAATTAAAATTATATTATCTGCAAGTACCGCTTTTAAAAATATATACTTATAAGATTTGAAGTACACTTCAAGTGCATACTCAACACAGTTAAGTGCACTTCTTTTTCACAAGAGACCCAGAATGTCCTCTATTTCTTCCTTATGAAAAGTCACCAACTAAATTAACCAAGATTCATTAGCAGCAAGCTCGACATTGGTCATGCCTTTATTAGTTTACGTGAAAGTTCTGCTGAGGTCTTTGTGATTCTCAGTACAGGAGTTGAGTTTAACCATACTTCAGCATCATTCTGAGACCGACTCATAATATGACTTCATTTTCTCTCCTTCTGGAGCCAAACAGAAGAACCGCAGTCTGGATGGGAGTCACACAGTGGGATTTAAATTTAATAATACTGCGCTGAGTTTAGCCAACAAGCTCCCATTAAAGACCTCCACTTCGCCCAGGACGCCTACAGCATATTACTAACTGCTATAGACCTTAGAGGAGACGCCATGTTTAATTTTTACACAAATGTTCTACTATGTTAAGGTCATACATTATGTCTAATAAAAAGATTGTTTTGGTCCACAATTTGTGAAAAGACATACAGTATTTACATATATAAGGCTAATTACTAATACATCCATTATTGTGCAAACTATAAATTTGCGGATTAGCCTAATATAAATTAATGTTTCAGTTTCATTTGAGGTTTACATGGTTTTCAGTTTAAAATTCAAAGGAAGAAACTCATAAAGGTTTGGAACAACATGAGGGTGAGAAAATGATTATTTATAAATGTATAACTACTTTACATAACTATTGTCTTTTATATACAATTAAAGTTAACTGTGGAATATGTATTTAAATTGTTGCAATTACACAGCTGTAATGATGAAGTTGCAATTTAATACATTTAAAATATATTGACTTTAAATATAAAATTGAATAACATTACAGTTAAAATGATATAATAAAGTATTTGAGATGCCTTTTAATATATCAAAATGTTTATTTCTTTAATGCATGACAAAGATTAAATCAATGATGTAAAAAGTACAGTAAAAGTTTTAATTGGAGCATGTTAAGCAACAGTCATTAAAGTGTCTCTCTTTACATACACTCAAGTGATCTTGTATTTAATTAAAATTATATTATCTGCAAGTACCGCTTTTAAAAATATATACTTATAAGATTTGAAGTACACTTCAAGTGCATACTCAACACAGTTAAGTGCACTTCTTTTTCACAAGAGACCCAGAATGTCCTCTATTTCTTCCTTATGAAAAGTCACCAACTAAATTAACCAAGATTCATTAGCAGCAAGCTCGACATTGGTCATGCCTTTATTAGTTTACGTGAAAGTTCTGCTGAGGTCTTTGTGATTCTCAGTACAGGAGTTGAGTTTAACCATACTTCAGCATCATTCTGAGACCGACTCATAATATGACTTCATTTTCTCTCCTTCTGGAGCCAAACAGAAGAACCGCAGTCTGGATGGGAGTCACACAGTGGGATTTAAATTTAATAATACTGCGCTGAGTTTAGCCAACAAGCTCCCATTAAAGACCTCCACTTCGCCCAGGACGCCTACAGCATATTACTAACTGCTATAGACCTTAGAGGAGACGCCATGTTTAATTTTTACACAAATGTTCTACTATGTTAAGGTCATACATTATGTCTAATAAAAAGATTGTTTTGGTCCACAATTTGTGAAAAGACATACAGTATTTACATATATAAGGCTAATTACTAATACATCCATTATTGTGCAAACTATAAATTTGCGGATTAGCCTAATATAAATTAATGTTTCAGTTTCATTTGAGGTTTACATGGTTTTCAGTTTAAAATTCAAAGAAAGAAACTCATAAAGGTTTGGAACAACATGAGGGTGAGAAAATGATAGAATTTTCATTTTGGGGTGAACTACCCCTTTAAGAGTCAGTTAATATTCATTCATTGTCAAAATTCTGTTTGGTAAACATTTTAATTTGAATGAATGGCTGTTATTGCATCTAGTCTTTTCCAGAGAGCTGTTCTAATCTCTTTTACATAGCACTGTGAAGAAAACTAGCCAACCAATAAGATTTGTGCCTTTGGTCACATGCCCAGAGATGCTGCTGTTTCATAAAATTACAAATTTGAGGCTCACAAACAGCCTAAACACCAGTATGAGAGCTAATACTGATCTCCAAAACCATGCTGTGTACATTAGAATGAATGTGCAAATTATAAAAGAGTATGCAGCATCAGAAGGAAGGGGAGAGGAGGGCTAAGGAGGTGAGGAGTGATGAAGCGCTGCAGACAGATGAGCGCAAATAGAGAAAAAGAGAGAGTCTCTCTTGTCTGACTGAGGGTTTCTAAGCTCAAGTGGGGCCACTAGTCTCTGCACTACACAAAGTGTGTGTGTGTGCATGTGTGTGTGTGTGTGTCATATCACAGGCCCCACACTGAAGTGGAGGTTATCAGAAAAAGAAAGTACTCTGTCTCACAAATGTGGCATGTTGAAATACCCTTAACCTCAAAGAACCTTCTGTCTCCCTTATACGTCCTCCTGCTGTAATGCTCTCAGATCAAAACAGCCTTATTCAGCAACTGTCATATACCAACTTTGTAATCAACAGTTCAATGTTATTAGAACTACCAAACAGAAAATATTCTCTGTGTCATTAATTATTAAATCAGTAAGGGGAACTAAAACCCCCTCAATTGTGGTCAAATCACTGGAAGGAAAGGCTTCTTGTGGCTTTTATAAAACAGCAATGTGATAAATCACACATTTATTGTTAATAACCACAGTTAATTATTCTGATGTGGTCACAGGCTCTTTTATAATAACTGCAAATGTGACTCATTCAAACTGATTTCAGTGTCAGAACTATCAGTTGTATGATCTGTATCTTTGCAGTCATCTCTTGAGGAACTCTTACAGTACAGTAGCAAAAACACCCTATAATTCTAAGGCTGAGGAGAAAGGAGGGAAAACAGTGATGAAAAAAATATCAGTCGATATCAATAATTATCGATAAATGTCAAAAAAAAAAAATCTTTCAAGTTTGAAGCCAGATTTTTGCTCCAAAGTGAAAGTTGTAGAAACAAGACCATTAATTTTCCTTAACAAAATAAATATCTGAATAGAAAAATTAATTTCTTAGTTTCTGCATGTTCTAGTGAGTGATAGAATCATTTGTTTCAAATCAAGAAACAGGTTTGGTTTGCCTGATAATATTATAATAATATCACTTTTCTGTCTCTTAGAAATGCACATTTGATAGTAGCATGAGTTAGGATGCAGAGGTAAATTTTTGTTCATTATCAAAATCAGTAACATCTGTAAAAAAATTTAGCAACCTCAGTTTTATATGGTTAAAATTATTCTGACCAAGGTGTTTTATTATTATTATTATTAAGCATTGGTCTCCCATAGTAGCATACATTTAAATCATGATAAACACAGTTAAAACCACACATACAGCACCTCAATACCATGGTAAAAATATAACTACACTCTTAAAAATAAAGGTGCTTCACGATGCCATAGAAGAACCTTTTTGTCTAAATGGTTCCATAAAGAACCTTTAACATCTGAAGAATCTTTCTGTTTCACAAAAGGTTCTTTGTGGCAAAAGAAGGTTCTTCAGATTATAAAAAGGTAAGAAAGAGATGGTTCTTTAAAGAACCTTTGACTGAATGGTTCTTTGTGGAACCAAAAATGGTTCTTCTATTTATTTTTCTTCTAAAAGGTTTGAAGAACCTTTTGAAGCACCTTTATTTTTAAGAGTGTATGAAAAACAGTCTAAAAACATTCAGTATAAATGCACACATGTTACAGTGGGGCAAAAAAGTATTTAGTCAGCCACCAATTGTGCAAGTTCTCCCACTTAAAAAGATGAGAGCTTAATCACAAATACATACTATAACTATATTCCATTACTCCTGTAATAAAACTCAGTGTGAATATCCAAAATTTCTGCCGCAATACCATGGTGCAGTGAGTGTTACTACAGTAAATCCATGGTAAATGACGGCGATGTGTAGATTAAAAAGCCTTCTGACTGTCTCGTTGCACACAGTGTTTCTCCTGTTTGGCTTTAAACTAGATTAAATCACCAAGTCATTTGTGTTCATCGCTGAATTCAAGCGCTTCACACTGGATCTCACAGCGCTGCTTAATGCTCGCGTGACCGAGTAAACACATCTGCTCTAGTTGAGCTTGCGCTGCGCGGCAGTTTGAACTTTGATCCAAGTGGATAAACAGTCCGAGTGGCACGATTCAAATGAGTTTCGTTCTGCTTTTGGCGCATAAACATTATATCGAACATTTATCGAACTCTTCAAATAGTTTTATCGAGGAAAATTATATCGCGATAATTATCGTTATCGAGTTATTGCCCAGCCCTACATGAACTTCTGCAAAATCAAAATGATTCAAATGTTTGGTGGAGAATTCAGACAGCTTCTTAGAAAACATGAGGAGGTGAGAAAAGAGACAGAGCCAGAACAGGGAAAATCCATACAAGAGAGAGAGAGAGAGAGAGAGAGGTCCCTTCAGCTTTGCCACTAATGAAGCCTAAGGGCCCAATTACACAGCCTTAACAGCAGGAGCAGGAGCAGCCAGGAGAGTATGTGTGTGTGTGTGTGTGTGTGTGTAGACGCTTTTGTCAGTGTGTATGCATACATGCCTCTTTGTGTGTATAAATTTGTTTAGATGAATGTGTTTTTTTGGTGTGTTTGTGTCTGCTTATTTACGCACATGTCTTTCACTCTCATTCTAACGTGTAAAGTCCGGTAGAGTGTGTGTCAGTGTGAGACTGTGTGTGTGTGTGTTTGTGTGTGTGAACAGAAGCTGGGCCGCTCTGCTCTTTGTTAAAGGGCAGCTATTCTCTCTCGAGTTCTTCAAGTTCCCCGGCTGCTACCTGACAGTTCACTGCCTCCGAAGCTCCAGTCGACCCCCATCCCGCTCCAGTGTCCAGCCCAGATCCCCTCAGCCACGCTGGGGCTTGAGTGCTGCTGGAGGCTGGCTGTCTGAAGAAGCACTTTGCAGCAAAAAGCCACTCAAGAAAAGTAGCGATGTGTGCCTGAGAGCCTTGTATCCGTCCTCAATGTGGAAGGTCAAATATATGTGCCTATGTGTACATATGAGTGTGTAGCTGCTCAAGTCAATGCAAACAGTGAACAATTTACAATAATACTCAGATTAGGAAAAAGCATCCAACATCATCCACTAAAAGCTTGATACACATCCTACATCAGGCCGAGATTCACTTTTTACAGTTATGCAACAAAGTTAATGTACACTTTAAAAACAAGATTATTATACTATTTGTCTTTTACCTTTAAAATGTCATGTTTAATTCAATTTTGCTTGGCACTTCTTTGTAATAATTTGTGAAATGTACTAGAAAATTACACATATTTTTACTTCTACATTTTGTAATTCATTTTAATTTTAATGCTTATTTAAATGTACTTTTAATTGCAGTTAGTTTTAGTTTGTATTGTCAGTTTAGTTACTTTTATTAAGATGTAAAGACGGCCCTCAGATTTTTGTTGTTTACATTCATTACATGCTATGACCATTATGAATGATATTTAATCTTGACAGCACATCTATATCATTAATTACTGTTCTGTGGCAGAAATGCCACAGCAAGAGCATCTTAATTTGTGTCAGAAGTACACAAAAGACAAAATCAAAATGGTTTATGAATCAACATAATACTGCATCACATGCAGAATCATCATCTACTATTCCACCAAAATAGAATGACTTTGAAAATAATGATTTATTTTGGTTGTTTATTTTTTTATTTTTTCTATGTTTTTCAACTACACAATTTTGTTTCTTTTCAGATTTTGTATTGCTATAAGGACTGTCAAAAATGCATTAGCACAAGCAATTAAAAATGTTTAATGCCATTTAATTTATTTATTTATGACAATTTAAATGTAATTTGGCATTTTTCTCACAGCACTTATTTCAGTGATCCTGTATCTGTGGGGCAGTACATAAAATAATTGCAACTGGGCCTTTAATTATTGTTTTTATGAGTCATAAGTATTAAATATTACCCATAAGCAAAACAAAAACAGAAGAGAAGGGCATGAGAATGGAAGACTGGAGTTGAAGTTTTAATTCATGCAGATTTGTATTGAGGAATGTATAATCTTTACTTTAGAGCAAGAGAGGCAAGTAAAAATCTCAAATTGACCTCTGTCTTTTACATTCGCACATAACATATTCTTGCTATGATTGTCATTCTCATAAATTGCTGAACCTCATAATTGCACATAAATATTTGAATTGATTGGCAGGCTTAAATATTTTATTTCACTATGTTGAATCATTAGTTTTCATATTAGGTTTAGTTTTAGTATGATAATAACCTTGTCTCACACACACACACACACACACACACACACACATAAAATTTGTCCGAAAGCCTTGAGCACAATGAGCACTTAGTGCTTAAATGCATCTTGAGAGGTGAATGCATGTCTTTGTGCAGACAGCCTGCAGGAAGAGAGAGAGAAAGAGACAAAGAGAGAGATTTTGCCAAGTCCACCCCATCCATCTCTCAGTCTGTCTGCGGTTAAGTGGATGCATGAAATTGTACAGCAACTGTTTGCTGATTGAGTAATGCAGAATCATAAGACGATCAGAAATCCTTCTCAGATATGGACACATAAAGCATTTTACTGTCCTCATCGCTACACACACAGCACATCAGACGCTGTAGATCCAGCCAGGGGCATACAAATAATAAACAGCTTTGCTCATAAATATTAATTATGCAACATTAAAAAAAAATCACAAATGACAAAAAATATTTACAACGGTACAAATTAACTTTAATTAATCAAATCTGTGTGCATTTGTATTCTGTGTAGTATTTATGTATTACAGTGTTTAAAAATAACTAAATATGAAATCTACAAACATATAATAAAGTTATGATAACGTAATTATGGGAACATTTAGGAGACTTTTGTATTCATTATTGTTATATAGAGAGAGAGCAGTGTTGGGTAAGTTACTCAAAAAGTAATTAATTACTAGTTACTACATTCAACAGTGTAATTAGATTACTGTACAAATTACTCTCTCCAAAAATTATTTAATTACTTATTACTACAAACCCAATTCCAAAAAAGTTGGGACACTGTACAAATTGTGAGTAAAAAAGGAATGGAATAATTTACAAATCTCATAAACTTATATTTTATTCACAATAGAATATAGATAACATATCAAATGTTGAAAGTGAGACATTTTGAAATGTCATGCCAAATATTGGCTCATTTTGGATTTCATGAGAGCTACACATTCCAAAAAAGTTGGGACAGGTAGCAATAAGAGGCCGGAAAAGTTAAATGTACATATAAGGAACAGCTGGAGGACCAATTTGCAACTTATTAGGTCAATTGGCAATATGATTGGGTATAAAAAGAGCCTCTCAGAGTGGCAGTGTCTCTCAGAAGTCAAGATGGGCAGAGGATCACCAATTCCCCCAATGCTGCGGCGAAAAATAGTGGAGCAATATCAGAAAGAGTTTCTCAGAGAAAAATTTGCAAAGAGTTTAAAAGTTATCATCATCTACAGTGCATAATAATATCCAAAGATTCAGAGAATCTGGAACAATCTCCGTGCGTAAGGGTCAAGGCCGGAAAACCATACTGGATGCCCGTGATCTTCGGGCCCTTAGACGGCACTGCATCACATACAGGAATGCTACTGTAATGGAAATCACAACATGGGCTCAGGAATACTTCCAGAAAACATCGTCGGTGAACACAATCCACCGTGCCATTCGCCGTTGCAGGCTAAAACTCTATAGGTCAAAAAAGAAGCCATATCTAAACATGATCCAGAAGCACAGGCGTTTTCTCTGGGCCAAGGCTAATTTAAAATTTTATTCACAATTTGTACAGTGTCCCAACTTTTTTGGAATCGGGTTTGTAATTACTTTCTAAATTCTGTATCAACCTCGACAAGTTAATGATACAAGGATAGACATAAAATGGTTCTTTTAATTCTTTCAAATAAATAATAGATAACTATATAAATTATTCTGGTCACACTTTAGATTAGGGTCCAATTCTCACTATTAACTAACTATTAACTCAATATACTCCTAATTACTGCTTATTAATACTTAGTAAAGTAGTGGTTAAGTTTAAGAATTGGGTAGGATTAAGGATTTAGAATAAGGTCTTGCAGAATAAGACATTAATGTTTTTTAAACAGTCAATATCCCAGTCATATTCATGCAAAAAACTAACTAGTTAATAGTGAGAATTGGACACTAAAGTGTTACCAATATTCTTATTAACTAAAGTAAAAGTAGTACAGAAAAAGCATGCATTTTAAGGTTAGACCTTAAATTTTGATGTTAAACCCACTATTGTATTGTATATAAATGTTCTACAGTCTATACACAGTATTACGTTCAATTACATAAGAAGTAACTGTAATTAAATTACAGAAAAAATAAGAGTAATCCCTTACTTTACTTTTTCAAGGGAAAAGTAATTAAATTACAGTAACTTATTACTTAGTAACTAATTACACCCAACACTGAGAGAGAGGGGTTATTATCATACTAAAACTAAAACTAAGATGATTTAACAAACTGAGGGTAACACAAGTTATGTAATTAGATTACTTTTTTCAAGTAATGCATTACAGTACTTTTACTTTTTTTAATTAATAGCCACAAAATATATGATTAAATGAATAATATTGACCAGTTTTGCCACTCCAATAAAGATCTCAAATATCTCACAATCAAAGAAGGGGAAACAGTCTTCACTTTCAATACTTCTGGGAATTGTAGACAGAACGAAGACATTAAATATCTGTTTGTGAGAGTGAGTGTGTGTTAAAGAGTGACCCTTGATGGTCAGAAAACCCAGCGGTCCACAAGCTGCTGCTTACTTCAAAATTACAGACTGTGTTTGGGACACGTGTGTGTGTGTGTTAGAGAGAGAGCAAGTGGGTGCATGTATGTGTGTGTGTTTGTGTGCATATGTTGGGCTTTTCCACAGCCTAAAATTTAAATCTGGGTTTTATAAACACTCTCTAATTATGGAGAAGAAGATGATGCACTATTTTTGGGAACTGTGGCCATGAACGCCCTTCTCGTACACACAAACACACACATACTCACTATAACAGAAAATACATATGTGCATAAACCCAGTCCATGCAGGCCACTGCAGAGTACAAAATATCACCATAAGTAACCATAAAAAGACAGAGTGCATTTGTAAATAGAGCAACATCCGTGGATCGGTTGACCTACAGGCTATTAGAAATGCTATAGCTACTTCAGTAGTACTGTATAGTGAATGTTAATCACTGTCTTTGGAATGCGCAATTATTTCTAAACAATGTTAACCACGCAAGGCCACCATAATGAAAAAGCGCTGTACTCTTGGGAACTGGTCCGTGTGGCGTTTGTGTGTTAGTGTGTGTTCATGATTTGACCCAGATAACAAGATGAAGTTAGTTTGGATGCTGGACGATCTCATTGTAAACACAAAGGACCTGGACTTTTGCTTATGATTATGTACAGGCCACTGGTCAAGTGGAGGACAACAAACAATTGCTGCTCTGTGGTGTGTTTTTGTGCATTAGAGTGAATAAACAATGTAAGAGAAAAGATGTGTGTGCTAAAAGGAATATTCTGGGTCAATATGATGTAAACTCTATCGACAGGCAGAAAAGCAACAGGACATTCTGATGAACGTTTTCTGACCACATATTTCGTCCTAACCATTGTGAAGCCTTATGTGAAGACTTAAGTGAAGACCCTCATAAATGAACAAACAAAAAGTATGCATTCCTCAATACAAATCTGCAATAATTGAAACTTTATGGACTTAATCTGATATTTTCATGCTCTTCTTAATTGTTTTTGTTTCAGTCATAGGTGATATTTAATACTTGTGACAATAATATAAAACAACATTTAAGGCACTGTTGCCGTTTTTACATACTGCTGTTCAGATATCAATGGTGCTGTAAGAAAAAACGTAAAAATTGCATTTAAATTGTCATTTATAGATACAAAGAATTTGAAGCACCACACAATATACAGGTGCATCTCAATAAATTAGAATGTCATGGAAAAGTTCATTTATTTCAGTAATTCAACTCAAATTGTGAAACTCGTGTATTAAATAAATGCAATGCACACAGACTGAAGTAGTTTAAGTCTTTGGTTCTTTTAATTGTGATGATTTTGGCTCACATTTGGCTCACCAATTCACTATCTCAACCAATTAGAATATGGTGACATGCCAATCAGCTAATCAACTCAAAACACCTGCAAAGGTTTCCTGAGCCTTCAAAATGGTCTCTCAGTTTGGTTCACTAGGCTACACAATCATGGGGAAGACTGCTGATCTGACAGTTGTCCAGAAGACAATCATTGACACCCTTCACAAGGAGGGTAAGCAACAAACATAATGTAACAACCCAGTGTTTGGGTTGTTTTGCAGCTCCTGGGTCAAAACAACCCAAACACTGGGTTGTTACATTTGACCCAGGAGCTGAGTTGTTTTGCAGCTCCTGGGTCAGACATAACAACCCAATGTTTGGGTAGTTTTTGTGTTACTCAGATCCTGGGTCAGATGTAACCCAGCGGTTGAGTTATTTATCGCGGTGATTTTGCGTCTTCTCTTCTCAAGAGAGCAGTTCTAAGCGCCATCGAATTGATGCATTCTTCGGTAAAATACAGGTTTGTGTACATTTTATTTTATCTATAAAATCGCTACTGTGCTGTAATCATTCAATTTTATGCAGAGCAACATACAGGCACGCGGTGTGAATCACCTTTAAGGAGTGTCGCGATCTTTTCGCGTGATGGAAAAGCCTGATGCTTTGCATAAAATAAACGATTTTATTCATAAAGATACAGAATATAATACTTTGGATGTTAAAACATGTCCTCAGAGCTGTTTATTGTTTGCTTATTGTCAGGTTATGGAGTCACAGCATGTTTCGGCTAGAGTGAAACGCTGGGCGGCGGTCTGTTAGCAGTACCTCGCCGAACACGACTCCAGCTCGGGCACAAGAACCAGCACCGTTACAGTGGAAACAGAATAACAGAGACTGGTCGATTACACGTGAATTACTTCTGTTGAATTTTTCTTTTAATGTTTGTTAAACGAGTTTAAATATAGGCAATATGTATAGCCTATTAAAAACTATATAAACAATGCTGTAAATGATAAATAAAGGAAAATAAATGAAGTTATCATGCAAACCGGTGGTTGTGTGGAGTATTTTAGAAAAGTTTAGAGGATTTAAGTTAATCTGTAAACATTATTTAATGTATGAAGTAAAAAAATAAGCTAGTAATATAGTAAAAATTAATAAACCCATTAGCTGGGTTAAATCAACACATTATGCTGGGTTAAATAAACAACCCAATTTGCTGGATAAATTTAACCCAAGATGGGTTCTGTCCTATATTTGCCCAGCCTTGGGTTAATAACAACCCAAATTGGGTTGTTTTTAACCCAGTATGTTTTTAGAGTGTAGCCACAAAATGTTCTCTCAAACCATCGTGCTTTAAAGGGGTCATATGATGCGATTTCAATTTTTCCTTTCTCTTTGGAGTGTTACAAGCTCTTGGTGCATAAAGAAGATCTGTAAAGTTGCAAAGACTAAAGTCTCAAATCCAAAGAGATATTCTTTATAAAGGTTAAGAGTCAGCCACGCCTACTTAAAACGGCTCGTTCTAACACAAATCTAATTCTAAAATATTCAGTGTATTGTATAAAAAAAATATTTTTCCGTTTCCGCCCCCCACATATCTATGTCACTATCTGGGAAGATTTGCATAACTACGCTCAAATGTTCACTCAAAGAAAGAAGGTGTAACTTTTATTCTCGCTGTAGTATTGTTGCCATGTCGTGAAGGCGCTGTGTGTTTCGTTGTGAAAGCGAAACTACTTTGTTTGGCTTTCCAAATCAGGACGGTATAGCTTC
>NW_015506161.1:142876-147844 GCF_001515645.1 Sinocyclocheilus grahami
ATTTCTGTCTTTCTCATTGGACAAGCCCATCTTGAGAGGCGGGAATCTTCTCAGACCTTAAAGGCCTCACGCCAGTGACCCGCCCCGAGTCGGTGGTTCTGTTAGGTTTTGAGAAGATGTGAGCTACAACGCTCCAGGACATCCTAAGTTTTGTGCCAGGCCTTCGGCCTTGACTTTTCCATTCACCAAGATTCTCTGACGCAAACTGGTTCTTTTTCATCAACCAACTTCAGCAAAGATCACCTTGAACCTTCAGATTGCATCAAACCTCTCTTTCAGACAGATGAGATGTGCAAGTATTCAAACTTAGTCTTATTAATTGATACATTAGGTATCATTTGCACCTTTTTACAAAGGTGTGTTTGAACTAAGAATCTGATGTTTTGAGTCCGAAAGAGATGCTGAACAATCTTGTTCATGAATGAACTAAACGATTCACCCTTTTTAATGTGTTTAATGTGCACTTGTACTTTAAATCTTAAATGTTTTTTGTTTTTTTACGTACTTGTAGATACTAAAATATGAATGAAAGGAATGGTCACTTAAGTGTACTTAAAGAAAGTTCACTTTCATTACTCTTTCTTAATATTAAGTACAATTTTAAAAAGTAAAATTTTACTTTTTAATTTAAAGTACAATTAAATCATTATATTTTGGTAATCTTGTGTCATGCTTTAAAGAAGCAGATTTATTTTGATGTGTTGGCTGATATAATAAAGTAAATGTAAAGTACTTGATTATCAATTTTAACCATAGAGTCTAATTCGATATTACATTGAAAGTTATTATATTTTAAATGTAATAAATTGCAACTTCATTACAAATGTGCAATTACAAATATATTTAAATACATGATATATGTGACGAGTGGGGGCGGGGCCGAGAGCCGTGGGAACGGAGCGAGGCCGGTGGAGTAATTGATAATGAGCGACACCTGCACCACTCACCGGTTTCGAGTCTCACGGAGGAGCTCCGGAAGGATAAAAGGGAGGAGTGATGACAGTGTCGGACGAGAGAGGACCAGGCCTGGAGTTTATTTTGTGTTTTGGTTTTGTTTGTGCGCAACAGTCGTCCGCGAGGGGCTGTCGCACTGTTTTGTGTTTATTTTATTATTAAAGTTTTATTTAAATGTTTGCCGGTTCCTGCCTCCTTCGTCCCGATCTACAAACTACGTTACATTGGTGCCGAAACCCGGGAGGAAGGAGGGACACGCTGTCGGAGAGCCCTCGCTGCTGAGGGGGATCGCGGTGCTGAGAAGATCGGGCAGCAGGAACAAGCGGAGAGACCGCCGGTGGCTGCCCGAGGCGGTGGTGCTGGAGCGATGGAAGACGAGGTGGGACGGAGAGCTCGCTGCCGTGCTCCTGGGTCGAGGAGGGGTGGCTGCCGTCCGTGAGGGAGCGGAGGAGTCTGCCCATTTGCCAGGAGGCCGGAGCCTGCTGCCATCCGCCATGCTTGGGGAGGAGCAGGGAACGGGGGAGTCGCTGCCGGCTGCCCTCAATAGGAGGAGCCATCGCCGTCCGCCAGGAGGCGGAGGAGCTGTGGGCCATTCACCAACGATGTCCAGTACCATCGCATGGCACCGCGAGTGAGAGTCTCTCAGCCGGTTGAGGACCAAGCGGCTGTGGGTCCGGGAACCTGACCGATAATTTTATTTTTTATTTTCCTCTCTCCCCTCTCTCGTCTCTGTCTCTCCTCATCCTTCCGTCTCCTTTTCTCTCGCCTCGTCTGTCTGTCCTTACCCCTTGGGAACGGAGCGAGGCCGGTGGAATAATTGATAATGAGCGACACTTGCACCACTCACCGGTCTCGAGTCTCACGGAGGAGCTCCGGAAGGATAAAAGGGAGGAGTGATGACAGTGTCTTGTCGTACAGTGTTTTGGTTTTGTTTGTGCGCAACAGTCGTCCGCGAGGGGCTGTCGCACTGTTTTGTGTTTATTTTATTATTAAAGTTTTATTTAAATGTCCTGCCTCCTTCGTCCCGATCTACAAACTACGTTACAATATACAAGTTTCAATAGAAATGACATTAAAGTGTATTTCAGTTGACTATAAATGCTTGTCAGTACATTCGGTAGTACACTGTAATAGAATTATGAAATTACATATACTGTAAGTCCAACTTAAGTTGGTCAAAAAGCACTCTTAGGCTGATGATACATGGGGCAACTTTTTGAGCAATGTTGCCGTCAACGGGCAACCAGGTGAGACTGAACCCACGACTGATCTAAAATATCAGTTCACACTTATGTATATTATTTCCATAATAAGTACACTTCTTAAAGTATGCTTAAGTTTACTTATTTTTTACAAGTCTAATATGTCTTGTTTGTGATCAAATGGTCGAGTGAATTATTTATTTGATTCATGCAAAGCACATTTGTCATTTCTTCTGTAATAACATTGACACCTGCAGAAAGGGCCAACAAATCAGTGAACAAATCTTTTTGGTGAATGGACTCAAAAGATTTGAGTCAATGAGATGAAACAAAATCCAAACCGCAATGCCAAATAAATGAGCACACATCCGTGAGATACAAGCCACCATTAGAGGGGACAGCTGAAGACTGAGATATACACAGATGACTAAAGAAAGAAATGAGATCAGATTGAGAGTCTGTGGACAGGGAAGGAGGAAGAGGGAGATAGAGAGAGCGAGAGTTCAACCATTCTTGGAGTCAGTTAAGACAAGTAGGGTGAAAGGAAAAACTATCCAAACAGAGATTCCCACTGTGCACCGGGAGGAGCATCTCTCTCTCGCTCGCTCTCAGCCGAACACGACACTGCTGGGGGATTTTTCATCCACAACTTCCCATCCGAAGTGGTCACACAAATAAACACAGCACACAAAACTGTTTAATGATTCCACAGAGAAAGTTCTTCCTCAGAAAGTGCTCCAACTTCTACCTAGACGTTGGGGATGGAGGTCAGAGGTCAGAGCGTGTGTGGCAGGGGCAGGTGTGATGGGTTAGGCTCACGGTATCCAGTGTCTGGGTCTTTGTTTGCTTTTTTGATTTACTGCGGACCGCCACCCCTTCTCAGAACACGTGCTGTCTTTCCCTCCCTTCCCCTCCTCTACTCTCGTCGCCGTTTCCCACAAAAATAAACTCTCCTGGAATGCCGGCGTTTCGAGGACGCCCCTACACACAATTCCCCGGATGTCTGTCAGG
The DNA here is from genome assembly GCF_001515645.1 of Sinocyclocheilus grahami. Lineage (NCBI taxonomy): Eukaryota > Metazoa > Chordata > Actinopteri > Cypriniformes > Cyprinidae > Sinocyclocheilus > Sinocyclocheilus grahami. Next base: position 146,044 of record NW_015506161.1, read on the forward strand.
AAGGTTCCTCAAAACACACTCCCCTCTCTTCACACTCTGACCTTAAGAAGAACCGCGAGCATACATCCATACAGATGCTGAGTTATGATTGCACAACACAATAAAGTTCCCGTTTTCCAAAGTTCATCATGTCAGTACTGGAAAAATAGACACAGACGGACAGATGCACACATATTTGCCGCAGCTGTCTGAAGGGGGCTTCGGATCAAGGTCACCAATGAAGCTGGAATCGTTGGCATCCCAAAACAGCTTTCTAAACACCCACACACACATATACGACAGCCGATTCGGCTCACACCCACATTCTTACAGCCTTTGAAAACACACAAGCACGCTAGCGCTTCAAATCAGAGCGAGAGAATGCTGATACAACATTGAACAAACATTGATTTTACGACTGTTGAGTCAGTGGATCAACACTGAGTCAAGAAATCGCTATATGGCGCGTAACTGTCAAAACATTAGCACAGTTTTACCGTTAAAGATGAAGAGCAACACAGTGTGTGCTCTTTGGCCGTGTGGGAGAGATTAGCGTCAGCTAAATTTAAAGAAATGAGCACACCGAACCGCCAGCAAAACACCACTGTGTCAATAAAACTTGTGCCCATTGTTGCTGAAAAAAAATGGCCTTGATCATCGAACCAACACTGGTCTGTGGAATAAACATATTAATGTTTTATATTAATTAGTGCTGTCAAATGATTAATCGCGATTAATCGCATTCAAAATAAAAGTTTTTGTTTAAATAATATGTGTGTGTATATTTATTATGTACATATAAATACAAACACATGCATGTATATGTTTAAGAAAAATATGTTTATTTATTAAATATTTATATATAATATAAAATATAAGAATATGAATATATAAATGTATAAACGTAAACATTTTCAAAATATATACTGTATGTGTGTGTATTTATATATACATAATAAATAAACAGTACACGTACATACACTGAACAAAATTATAAACGCAACACTTTTGTTTTTGCCCCCATTTTTCATGAGCTGAACTCAAAGATCTAAGACTTTTTCTATGTACACAAAAGGCCTATTTCTCTCAAATATTGTTCACAAATCTGTTTAAATCTGTGCTAGTGAGCACTTCTCCTTTGCCAAGATAATCCATCCACCTCACAGGTGTGGCATATCAAGATGCTGATTAGACAGCATGATTATTGCACAGATGTGCCTTAGGCTGGCCACAATAAAAGGCCACTCTAAAATGTGCAGTTTTATCACACAGCACAATGCAACAGATGTTGCAAGTTTTGAGGGAGCGTGCAATTGGCATGCTGACTGCAGGAATGTCCACCAGAGCTGTTGCCCGTGAATTGAATGTTCATTTCTATAACAATAGGCCGTCTCCAAAGGCATTTCAGAGAATTTGGCAGTGCATCCAACCGGCCTCACAACCGCAGACTAGGGCTGAACAATTAATTGCATTTGCGATAATATCACGATATGAGAAAACGCGATTTTTCAATCGCAGAGGCTGTGATTACACTCGGTCACATGACACGCGAGAGTGAAGATGCGCGTTCCACTTGAAGATCGATCAGTGTATGACATCAAAGTATGGCGAGAGAAAGCATAAGGAGACGTCCGCGTTCTCTTATAGCTCCCGCAGTAATTTGATGTCATACACCCATCGGTCTAAGCAGCGCTGCTTCAAGTCGAGCGCGGGCCATCAGCAGAAAAAGAAAATAAATAAAACAGTAAACAGCCAAAGGACGTAACTTAGAATGGGAGATGGATTGGTTTGTTGAAAGCGAAGAGAAAAGCCATAGATGAAG
>NW_015506161.1:148640-154008 GCF_001515645.1 Sinocyclocheilus grahami
CGCGATTTTTCAATCGCAGAGGCTGCGATTACACTCGGTCACATGACACGCGAGAGTGAAGATGTGTGTTCCACTTGAAGATCGATCAGTGTATGACATCAAAGTATGGCGAGAGAAAGCATAAGGAGACGTCCGCGTTCTCTTATAGCTCCCGCAGTAATTTGATGTCATACACCCATCGGTCTAAGCAGCGCTGCTTCAAGTCGAGCGCGGGCCATCAGCAGAAAAAGAAAATAAATAAAACAGTAAACAGCCAAAGGACGTAACTTAGAATGGGAGATGGATTGGTTTGTTGAAAGCGAAGAGAAAAGCCATAGATGAAGTCGCACAGACCCAGGCAGGTGCTGGTCATTTAAAAGCTAAATGCAGAAAATATGACGAGGCATATCTTGCTCTCGGACGCTACAGTTGTCGCATCGCGCCGCAACAGCTCTACACTGGACGTGACAAAGCAACAGTTGCAAATCAATTGAACTTTGTGTCAGTACGTCATAAATAGAAATGTTGTCGCGCCGCGCTGCATACAGTGTACACAGCGTCACTGATTATAATGGTTCTGCTGTATTTTGCCGCTCGCGTCTGGTGTAGACACAGTGTTTAATGTCGTTGGTGAGGAGGAAAGCCTGTGTGTGTCCTATGACTGACTGGTTTTTGGACCCGCCCGGACCCCCCACTACAGTAAAACTGCACATTTTAGAGTGGCCTTTTATTGTGGCCAGCCTAAGGCACACCTGTGCAATAATCATGCTGTCTAATCAGCATCTTGATATGCCACACCTGTGAGGTGGATGGATTATCTCGGCAAAGGAGAAGTGCTCACTAACACAGATTTAGACAGATTTGTGAACAAAATTTGAGAGAAATAGGCCTTTTGTGTAAATAGAAAAAGTCTTAGATCTTTGAGTTCAGCTCATGAAAAATGGGGGCAAAAACAAAAGTTTTGCGTTTATAATTTTGATCAGTGTGTATAATGTAAACAAAAACTTTTATTTTGGATGTGATTAATCGCGATTAATCGTTTGACAACATTAATATTAATATTACTTATTAATAATAAGTAATAATAAATAATAACTTATTAAAACACTTATATTATTAATATTATTAATTATAAGGACTGAAAATGTTTAAAAGAAGCATTTGCATTGAGTTATTTTACATGCTAATGTACTACTAGAAAAACACAACAACTACACATGCGACACACATAGTGTACTACTAGAAAAACACAACAACTACACATGCTACACACATAGTGTACTACTAGGGGGGGAAATGATCTTTCAGTAGTAAATGCTTAAAATTTACAGGCCTTTTACAGGAAAACAGACCAAAATTATTCATGACTCATCTTGTTTGCAGGGGCGTGTACTCAAATTTGTCCAATCAAATGCACCCTAGAAAGAGGATGCCCCTCCCCCAGTACCACAATTAGCATTAGAAAAGTTGATTGTGGTTTTATAAGTCTGTTATAAGCCTAAATGGCTCTGTTGGCTATTTTATCAAATAAGTCAGATAATGGCACAACAATTTAAATGAAACACATAAGAAATTAGTCTGAGATAATAGTCTGGTCATAATTTTAACCCTTCTTAAACAAATAAGCATAGATTATTTACATGGTAAGTACTCAGTTACACATCCCATTGGAGTACGTCTCTCCACTTTTTAGTGTCCACCAGCAATTTGGGTGATCCGAATACAAGACTTAATGGCTGCTATGTCACTTTCACATTTATCTGCATACAGTATATTATCTTTTCAGTGAGGTACTTTACTTGATCTTCCATTATAGATGTGAGAGGACGTGCAGCTGATAAAAAGCAAAAGCATTTTCAGTTTAGTGTGCAATATGCATCAGATGTTCAGTGAACATGGTCTGAGGGAGTGACGTCTGAGGCTGAGACTATTGGATTATTGGTAACACTTTATTTTAGGGACCAATTCACACTATTAACTAGTTGCCTGCTGGCATGCATATTACTGACCCATTGATTGTTTATTAATACTTACAGATCACAAATGAATGCCTTATTCTGAGCATATTTTAGATCCCTTAATCCAACCCTGTACCTAAATTTAACAACTACCTTACTAACGATTGAAAAATTACACACATTATCAAATATTATTCTAACATGATGATTTGCCGCACAAGAATCATTTCTTAGTATTATCAATGTTTAAAACTGTTGTGCTGCTTAATATTTTTGTGGAAAGTATGATACACATCCATTCAAAAGGTAAGTAAGAACCATTATTAATTACTGAGCACCAATAATAATTCATAAATATTTCAGAATGATTTCTGAAGGGTCATGTGGCACTGAAGACTTAAGTAATGTTGCTTTTGATTGATTCACAGCAATAAATGGCATTTTTAAATACATTATAATAGAAAACAGTTATTTAAAATTGCAATAATAATTCACAATATTACCTTTTTTGATCAAACTAATGTTTATCTTTCAAGAACATTAAAAAAATCTTAATTATTCCCAACTTTTTGTTTGTATAAACACACACATTTATACACTCTGATAAATACTGATGCACTCTCATGAAGCAATACCCAGACTGTCTCGACTCTCATTACACTCTCTCACTCTTTCCCATCTCATTCCTGCTCAACAGATAAACAAACATTCAACTAAAATTACTCTCCTTCACCCCCTCGACTCCATCTCATTCTCTCGTCCTCTGTCCTTGCCACGATCTCTACCTCTATTTCACACTTTCCACTTCTTTACCTCCTCTCTCTCCCTTCTTTCTCTCTCTCTCGGTCTCCCTCCCCCTCTATCAACTCAGTCACTGTGCAGCCGCACATAATTAGCTCTAAACGGCGCACTGCTCTCCCCCACATCTGGAAAGAGTTTAGGCATGGCAGTTTCCTACCAGGACAGCTAAATATTTAGGTTCAGACTCACTGTGTATGGATGAACTCATGATAGAGGGGTGGAGAAAGAGAGCGAGAGGAAAGAGAGGGCGCGTTTGCGCAGAGAGGGGGAGAAAGTGGAAAAATGGCCGTTTATGGTGAATATATTGGGCTTTATACCACTAAGTAGCACCAAATGACTTGTATATGCCAACGCTATACGCTAATGCAGAGAGGATTTATGAGTAATTTGGGATGTAATGGAAACCTGGAGAAGGCTGATGTGTGGAACGGCATCAAACAACACAAACGCGCACACGCACAATGAGCGATCAATTACCCGCAGAGGTCAAAGCAGTTAAACTCTAATACGGAGGTGTCGCCACAAATCCTCTGCCGAGCTGCTTGACAAACAACTAGAAGCAGCCAATGAAACGCTCTCGCTGAACAAACCGCATCTCTCCTGCTCCTAACAGAGCACTTCGGGTGATTTACAGTTTTGAATATATTTGAAAGAAGGGCAGAGGCGAAGCGTGGGGAGTAAGGAGCCGTGGCCTAGCGGTTAGCACACGTGCTCTGACATATTGAGCAGTGGGGCGCTAAGTTTCAATCCAGTTCATGTTGTGTCCTGATACCACTTGCGTCTTCTTATTAGCATTTGTTGTGCTCTCTGTAATACGGACTGTCAATAAAATGGCAAAAGGCCAAAAAAGAACAAAGAAATCAGAAGATAAGTAGAAACAAAAAGAAATATACTACAGTTCAAAGGTATCAGTAAGATTTTTTATATATTTTTTAAAGAAGTGTCTTATACTCATCAAAGCTTTTATTTGAGCAAAAATACAATAAAAATAGTAATATTGTGAAATATTGTAAAAAATGTTAAATAATGGTTTTATTTTAATGTATTTTAAAATGTAATTTATTCCTGTGGTGGCAAAGCTGAATTTTCATCAGTCATTACCCCAGTCTTCAGTGTCACACGATCCTTCAGAAATCCTTCTAATACGCTGATTTAGGATCAATGTTGGAAGCAGTTGTGCTGCTTAATATTTTTTTGGGAATCTCAGATACGTTTTTCAGCATTCTTTGATGAATAAAAAGTTTAAAAGAGCAGCATTTATTCAAAATAGAAATCTTTTGAAACAATTAAAGTCATTACTCTCACTTTTTATCAATTTAACATCTCCTTGCTGAATTTAAGTGGCACTGAAGACTGAAGTAATGGCTGACGAAAATTCAGCTTTGGATCACAGGAATAAATTACAGTTTAAAATATATTAAAATAGTAAACTGTTATATTAAATTGTAATTATATTTCACAATATTACTGCTTTAATACATAGTTCAGTCATGAAACTCTAGATGGCGCATTCTGATGGGGTGTTAACGTAACTGATGATATTCAGAGAGTTAAACGACTTGGCACAAGCTGATTCATGCAGCATATGCAGCCAATGAGCTTACTGCCTTGCATTTATATGGCTGGCTAGCATTCACTTGAGATTTCTGCAGTGCGCTTTCAGAGTTCTCTGAAACCCTCCACCTTCCCCAGCTCCACCTGTATAGATCTGCTACGGGTAGGGCTGGACGATATGGCAAAAATTTATATCACAATATATTTCTTAATTTCAGTCGATACGATATAATTCCGATATCGATATGAACACTATTAAAAAAAGCCTTATAAAAACGGCCAAGAACGCCACAACAGATGTTTGTGCATACAAACTTATGAAAAATGAATTTGTCAAGTCTCTGACACCTCATATAAAACCATATATTTTAGAAAAAAAAGAAAAAAAACCCCAGCACAAATAAATTAATGTTCACCTTTTATTTGTATTTAGCCTTCATTCAAACAAGAAATGTGAAATTCTTTCAATCCTGCATACAGCAAAAACAGTAACATTTTGAAATATATTTTAAAATGTAATTTATTCCTGTGATTTCAAAGCTATATTTTTAGCATCATTACTCCAGTCACATGATCCTTCAGAAATCATTCTAATATTCTGATTTGCTGCTCAAAAATAATTTATTATTATGTTGAAATTTAGAATTAAATATGATTTTTTTTCAGGTTTCTTTGATGAATAGAAAGTTCAGAAGAACAGAATTTAGCTGAAATAGAAATCCTTTGTAACATTATAAATGTCTTTATCTTCACTTTTGATCAATTTAAATCATCCTTGCTAAATAAAAGTATTAATTTCTGTAATTTCATACTGACTCCAAGCTTTTGAATGGAATATTGTATAATGTTACAAAAGGTTTTTATTTCAGATAAATGCTGACCTTCAGGTCTTTCTATTCATCAAAGAATCCTGAAAAAAAAATCTGTTTTAAATATTGATAATCGGCATATTAGAATGATTTCTGGATCATGTGACACTGAAGACTCTGGAGTAATGATGCAGAAAATTCAGCTTTGATCACAGGAATAAATTACATTTTAAAATATATTCAAATAGAAAACTGTTTTTGCTGTAT
>NW_015506161.1:154081-226948 GCF_001515645.1 Sinocyclocheilus grahami
GTTGAACTAGCGGTTTTTCCAGTAATGGCTGTAATTAAATCAGCTCCGCTCATGAACACTTATTTATTAGATCAAATAAAAATCCCATCATAACTTTTCTGAAGATAGTCCTTTCCCTTTAGAGATACATTAATATAAAACACCCGCGACAAGTTTTGATTTTAAAATGTGCAGTGCTCATGTTTATTCAATGAAGTCAAACACCACAAATAAATCAGTGTATGAGAAACACTGGTAATGTAGGCTATATCGAAATATCGGAAATGTGTTTAAAAACCATATCCCCGTTATTGAGTTATTGAAAATCGCGATACATATTGATATTGAATTATTGTCCAGCCCTAGCTACGGGGTTATTTTATATGCTATTTGTGTATTTGTGCTATGTCTTAAATACTCATGGCACCGTATCGCCATATGCATTGGCAGTAGCAAGTTTCTGTACTTGCTTGCAGCAGCAGCAATAATCTACAACTACCGCAATAACCAACAGCAGCAGCAATTCAGCAGCAGCGTAGCAGATCTGTTCCACCAAGACCAAATACATTAACATTGTCATATCCATCACCATGCTAAAATCTTCAGAGAGTTGTCATGATTGAAATTTATTTTTGATCAAATAAATGCAGCCTGGATGAGCATAAAACACTTCTTTAAAAAACATTAAAAGTATTACTGATCCCAAACATTTAAATGATAGTGTATATCGCTAAAGCAGGATTTGGGCTTATGTGTGTAATCTGCACCGCCACTATTCACTGAATCATTCAGGATACGTTCAATGGATGAACAATAAGGAAGGAGAATACGATTTTGGGTAATTATTGAGGTCACTCCCCACATTTTCCATCTCCACCAATCAGATTAAGGGATGCCATCTGCTTATCTAACCTAATCAGCTGAGGAATGCCAGATGTTGTGTTGCAGGCCTGCAGCTGGTCCAAGAGATAACCTTTACTAAAATGACTGACCCCAGAAATCACATTCTGACCTCTTAAGGCCTGTCTGTTTAGCTAGAGTTGGTCAGATCACAGAACACATGATCACTTATTTATGGTTAGAGCTAAAACGATTGTAACAATGAGTTTCTCAGTGTCACATTACTCTGAAACAAAAATGCATATGATATACAGTACTGAATATTCTGTTGTGTGACTTCAAAAACTACCAAAACACTGATTGCACTATCCATAATTGCCTTTCTTTGTCTGGCACAGTACTGACAGAGACTGCATAAGGTGAAAGACAACTTTATGCTTAATATGCTGGTGTCGCAAACAAGTCGGGCAAACCATTTAATCAAGTCCGTCTTGATTGGCATTGTTCAGATGACATACAGTACAACATGAAATTACTCTGTCATATTTCTAATACGGTGCTGCAGTGATGATATATTTTTGTTGGTATACCCTGGTTCCCTTAACAGAATCCCAAAAGGTTTTTTTCTTTTGGATTATTGCAGAAAATAAGCTCTGTGACCAACAAAAGTTTATGACTCTTACATGTTTTGTTCATCATGACAGTCTTAAAAATTAACAAAACTTTGATGAATTTTGAACCCTTAACACAGGCACCAGAAGTAAAAAGCTACAAGAAGGCTACAAACTAACTACACCATAGTCACATGACTTCAACGTCAGCACCATTAAGCTTTGGGATGTTCTCAGATTGGTTTCAGGCCTCATTCGTATGTGGAAATAAATCTGATATGAATTGGATATGAGCATTTGCTTCTGCCATGTAAGTGGACTTTTCACATACACCCGTCAACGCAAGTCGATTGTCACTGAAAAAGTGACGATGGTAGATGACATCAACTCAGATCTATGCTTTTCCGGGTAAGTAGGTCTACTTTAAGTTGTTTCGCAAAGTGTATACAGAATATGGGTCACATTTTAAAAAATGTAAGCTGGTCATCCAAAATTTTGATATAGTCAACAAATCAGTGCAAATGCATGCAATTAGGCACTGAATAAATTACCCATTAACAGATCAGTCAATAGAATTGCCTCGGGGTCCTCAACAGGAAAAATGTTCATGGCAGAGTAGAAATAGAACAACCAGTTTCGGAATTTCAATCTTTTTTTGTGTGTGATTTGCTAAATTTATGACAACATTACTGTCAGATTTGATCTCTGATTTGAAATATGAAATCTTAACAAGAAGTACATTTTAAAAAATGTAAGCTGGTCATCCAAAATTTTGATATAGTCAACAAATCAGTGCAAATGCATGCAATTAGGCACTGAATAAAATACCCATTAACAGATCAGTCAATAGAATTGCCTCGGGGTCCTCAACAGGAAAAATGTTCATGGCAGAGTAGAAATAGAACAACCAGTTTCGGAATTTCAATCTTTTTTTGTGTGTGATTTGCTAAATTTATGACAACATTACTGTCAGATTTGATCTCTGATTTGAAATATGAAATCTTAACAAGAAGTTTTGGGGGTATTCCCATTCAAGCAGATAAAGTTGCCAAGATGGCTCCCGAGTTAACTGAATTTCCTCATAGGGCTTTGGCACCGATCACCTCTACTAGAACAATTTTATACCAACATTCCACATTTTGTCCTGGTGAGTTAGAGAGCAGCAGGAGAGATGAGCAGGAAAGAGACAGATGATGTATCCCAGAGTTCACCTGGGATGCTGTTTGGACACCCCCAAGGAATGTCCGCGAAAACAACAGCATTTACGCAACATTCTGCATCTAGAAAGGCAAAAGACAATCCTGCGAAACAGTCGGATCGACTACCCTGAAAAACACCCAATTAAACTAGTGCTGAGTGCAGCATTTTCATTAACCGTTGCTCATTTTCCCTTCAGGGGGCAGTAGACTATGAATACTCTACTTCTAACACACAAAGCCTCATAAAAGTGCCACACGGTGTGCTTTCCACATGTTCGGAAAACAAATAAACGATATTAAGAGGTGCAAAGTCTCATGTGAGCTTGTCTCCAACTGCCTCCGTCGTCTGCCACCCAGCCTACTTTTGCCCCTTTCCTATCTTTTTTTCAGTCCATTTCCTCTGGTTTCGTAGGGGCAATGTGTTGAGCAGATGTGAGCGTTATTAAGCAGAACCACTAGCCTCTTTAAATGGAGTCCTGGCTACCCTGGGCCTCCTCCTCCGAGGGAACCAATCCTCTGGCTGCCTAGTCCTCTCCTGGGCTTTTCGAGCGCTTTTAATGTTTATGTTTTTACGACAGCCATGTGCAGGCGAATTCTGCTCCCGCTGGGAAGGGGAGCAGAAGGGCATCACGGGAAGGCAGGAGCTCTGAGACGGAGAGTGTTTAATTCTTGCTTTTCCACACCAATTTTCAGCCGGATACTACCAAAGACGCTGGACGGCTTCACGGGCGTCCATGTCAAGAAACAGACGAAAAATAGCGCTCCTCTCACCAAAACAAATACACGTAGCTCTAGACTGATCTCCCTTGTCTCACACCAGGATTAAGTGCATACTTTGTCCAACAAGTATTTCGTACGGGCGCCCAAACACCCACAGACCTGCTCTCAAGTACTATAATAGTCATCAAGACTAACAGGTAATAACACAATAGGTCATAACTAGATACAGCCACACTTTGGAGTGGGTTTAGCTTCCTTCCTGCACAGACAACACGAATATGGTCCATTATAAACAGACTGGGATATTACGTATTACAACGAGATGGTAATTTATGAGGACATTTTCAGTGTCCCCGTAATTCAAAAGGCTTATAAATAATTCAGAATTAGGTTTTTTGAAAATCTAAAAATGCAGAAAGTTTCCTGTGAGGGGTAGGTTTAGGGGTAGGGTTGGTGTAGGGCAATAGAATATACGGTCTGTACAGTATAAAAACCATTACACCTATGGAGAGTCCCCATAAACCATAAAAACAAACCTATGTGTGTGTGTGTACATGTGTGTGTGGACGGGGTGGGAGGGATGCACATCTCCTTTGCTTTTGGATGAAAGGCATGTGTAAAATGACAGGGCTTCGACAATACGTCAGCATTGAGTTCTGCAACAAGCTCCTCTTCAGTGCTTCAGTCTGATCATAATTCTCAGCTCATCTCTCATCTTTTGCTGACGGAAAATACATGTAAAGGAGCAATGAGCTGGTAGTACAGCATGCAAACAATGTGTCTAAGTAGTGTGTGATCCTCCTCTTTGTGAGATATTCAAAGCCATTTTTTTCTTTCTATGTCTAATGTTCCAATGCTTTTAAACTCAACCTATGTCTTTACTTTAATTGCTGATGTTGGTCAAAAGTTGTAACAGCGCATAAAAACATGCTCTGTTCTTGGTACAGTAGTTACCATAAAATATTGTATTATGGCTGTGAGCTTGGCCAACTGTATAACTAGTTATGAAATACACATCAAATGAATGAACTAAAAATTTAATTATTTAATAAAATACTCAGTTGTGCTTTAAACAAATATTATTGACATTTTAAAGAATCAGTGCAATATGAATGCATTACAGCAACTCTATTGCACTTAGATGTGCTCTTATTTGACAGTACAGTTGTTTAATCATTTGTTTTTAGATTATATTCAATTTTAATCAGGGCTACACCTGTCCCCAACCAACGAATACTAATCTAAATGTCTGAATAAAAGTCTTTCTTATTGTAAGAATATTAATTTTACTGTAAATGTTTCTTATATAAAAAAATGGACATATATTTGTATTAATCAGTGAGTTGTGAAGAGAAATGTAAAAACTGTTACAGTTGTCCCTGGACTCACCATATAGAGCTACATTTTGACAGCTGCTCAAAGCTGCTGTCCATTAAGATCTTGTAGTCACCATAAAGGGTCAGAACTTTGTCTTTATCAGTCTTGTAACGCCAGTTTACATCTTTATGCCCTGTGTTGCTGTCACAATTGCTGATTTAGACATACACTGCCTAATCAATGTCATGTCACTGTAAATCATTGTGCTATCAGTCAATCACGCAATCTCATTTGCTAAAGTCCTGCATATTCAAAGATGTGTTTGAAATCAATTACTTGAAACTAGTGTTTTGGAGAATTTTGGTTATAGGTTTATATTCCCAAACAACAACATACATCCCAGATCACGCTACAAACTCAGGTTTCATTTACTGCACAAACCATGTGTGAAGATTTGGGTCACAAATGTAACACAAACATGAGCTTAATGCAATTATATTGACTTGGTAATAGGCTATCATTGTAGTTGAGCAGCCAATTTGTTGTTTTCATGAAATACGTATGCTGTATCATTGACAAAGTGTTGCTTAAGAGAGTGAATGAATGAAATACTCACAGAGAGACGGTCCTGTTGGGAAGCAAACTGACTTCGGGCGTTTCAGTCAGCTCCTTCCCAACGCAGCTCACTTTCCTCCGCGCCCCGGGCGCAGCGTGAGCTTTACCGCGGTCCTCTGCGCAGCTGCAGCCGCTGGAAAGGAGCTCCGGACAGCCCGCAGAGACTCTGTGAAGCAGCAGCAGGAGAAACACACGAACCCAAAACGGGATGCGGACGCAGGGTCCCGACATTGTCCCGCACACTATCAGCTGCGCGGTCCCAGGTCAGCCCATGACATCAGGGCACAAGCTTTTCTGGATGATAATAACTTTTAAGTTTCAATGCTGAGAAACACTGTTACTCCTTTCCAAGTATGAATGGATAGATCACGTTAGACTGCAACACTCTCACTTCTGTTAAAACATGACAGGACTCCTGTCACTGATGCAGTAAAATATATCCATCATGTCATATTTCCATCATGAATTTTCTTTCCTCCATGTCCCAAATAAAAGCGAAGGAGCACTTTAAAAAACTTTTACGCATGTGACGAGCGCAAACGAGCGACGCGCAGAAATGTCACTTTGTCGCCTTTCTAAAGGGAAGTGAAGTTGTTACTCGTGTGCTTTTGAGCGCACCGCAATTACGATTCCTCAAAGCAGCTGTTTTCCATACTTTTTCCAGGAATATTTCACAGAAGAATGCAATTTGTCTTGTCAAAAAGTTCCAGTCGCGTATCAGCAAACGTGACGCGCTGCGGCTCCGGTGCGCTCCGGGGTCCGTGTGGTGTCAGTCGCAATCTGACTTTGAATAACGGTCCCTATCTTAATTCCAGGACTCTGGCGCTTTTCCTTTGCCATCCTGTCACACTCACATTCAGCTCCAGCCTCAGTGCGCACATTCCTCTCCCGGGGCCGCGCGGTCCTAGCGCAGCCAATTTAATGCCACCAATATCAGTCTATTTATGGCAACACTAACATTTTACATTACAGTATCCAGATTATGCTACTCTAATTAATCATAGTAATAAAATGAACAGTGTATTTGCATTTACGGAAAACATTCATACAACAACTATTTACATTAATAAAGTATCATTTATTTTGGTATTTTTGCTATTTATGCACTCAAGTCAAATAAAAAAAAATAAGTAATAGCACCACTGATATATATAGATATATGGATCATGAAGACTGAAGTAATAGCTGATGAAAATTCAACTTTGCATCACTCGAATAAATAATATTTTAAAGTAGCCTATATTAAAATAAAAAAGCTTATTTTAAATTGCAATAATATTTCACAGTGTTACTGTTTTTTCTGTATTTTTCATCAAATAAATGCAGTCGTGATGAGCATAAGAAACTTTTGTAAAAACATTTACAAACTTTTAAAACGGCATGTAAATTAAAGGAAATATAAATTAAAGGAAAGAAATAGGAAAAGACCAACAATCTGTTATCCAGAGAAAGTCCTCAACTACATAAAAATGTGAAAAATAATAATAAAAATAAAATTACTTTAGTGCGTAGGCTAATAAATAAATGAATACATTTTCAGAAAGATATACATGTACTTTTACATTTATGCATTTCATAGACAATAGGTGATCCAAAGCATCTTACAAAAGAGTAACAACAGCAATTTGTCAAATTGCTAACAACACTTGTAATATATAATGGCAGGTGTATTAGACATCTAAACTACACTCTTAAAAACAAAGGTTCATAATTGGCATTGCTGGTTTAAAATCCATGAAAGGTTCATTAAAGTGCAAAACGTTTCAATTATTAAAATATTCATCGAGTCAAAAAGACTGGTGTACTTTTAATGGGGTAGATCAGATGAAAATGGATAACTAATGTAAAACTAGAGCATCTTTGAAAAGATTTTAATTATATGACGAGCATGTGAGGAATGTCTAGTGTAAGAATCCCTCAGGAATGGCAGCATTTGGTTTTTTTTTTCTTTAATAGCTACAAAAACTCTTTCTCTCTGTCTCTCTTTATATTACTAATAGATATCGGTTTGGACTTGGCATTAGTCATGTCATTAATGCTGTCTACATATCAGGCACTATGACCCAGCTGGTCAGTCCTTGCGGCTGTCGGTGCCTCCTTGGATCTTTGCGTGCGACTGGACCATAGGAGCCTGAATGAGGCTTTGGCTGTGATGTGTACAGAGCGCATGGGGTCTGAGAACCAAAGAGGAGAAATGTAATACATCCAGGAAACAGATCATCAAGAATGATAGATATATACAGTTGCCTCTTAGTTTGTTTCTCATGGTTCTGACAGAACAAATACAACAGAACTTGCTGATTTAAGTAAGCAGCTGTAGGACGGTTTCAAAATCTACACATACTGTAAGCATTTCTCCAATGAAACCAGTATTTGACTTATACTTACAGCTGTGTCAACACTTCATAAATGCACGGCTGAGGAAATGAAAACCACTATAGCAGAGCCTTACACATTGCCTATTACCGTGTTAGTATAAACATGTAATAGCATACTGAACCGCACAAACTAACGCTCCCTATTTGGAATGGTTGTTGTTAAAGTTATCAGCTTTTTTTCAAAACTATATCCTCCCTTACTAATTACTGTTTACTCTACTGCTGGACTATGAATTGATAAAAATAGGTTTAAATGCTCCAGTTGTTTAACAAACTGTGGACTCCAAAACTGAGCCAAAAAGTGAGCGGCAGGCAATTATATTTCAACGCTCGGATCCCACTAAGACAAAATGTATGGATGATGGCCATGTGTCATGCAGTATACACAGACTGGCTGAGGTTAACCTTCAGACGAACCAAAAGAAAACCACAGAGACCGAATCCGAAGGATTAAGGCTTATTTTGAAGGGCCCAAAATTCTTGCAAATGCTGTTTGTCTTTATTATAAAAACAATGTGTGTCTGTTCAGTTGCTACTCAAATCTTCTTATCAGGCATTTGCTATAGAGGAAACAATGCTCCCATCAGCATAAATGTTCAAAAAGAGCTTGGGAAAAGGAGGAAAGGGAACCAGATATGGACCGCTGAGATGTTTATGGGTCATGCTGTAAAATTCCCAACACACGCAAGACTTAATTTCCTCGGGTCTTTGATACTCATACTGTACTGCAAGTCAGCTTTTGCTTCCAGCAGAGCTAAAATCCAGTGTTGTTTTATTTTAAAACGGCAGCTTTTAATTTTAAAACCGACCCCTTTTGATATACAAGAAGCGGAGAAATAGGAAACCGTAGCGCTGGCTTAAAAAGCAGGCCAAGGCCACGTTTTGAAAATACTGTGGAGTAAACGGAAAGAGGTTTTCAATCGAGGTTGACGTTCGTGTCCCGTGCCACAGGTTCAGACGTGTGAGCACTGCCCGCTCGCACAAAGGGGCACTGTGTTCTGGCTAAAGTCGTGCAAACCCACGTTTGTTATTGCTGTACTCGATACGGCGCTGCGGAATGAGGGCCTGCGGGAAAGGCGATTCCAATTGCTTCCGGAAACGGGCAAACGCTCACCGCGGCGCCTCCAACCGAGGTCTGTTTATCCTGCACTTTAAATAACGTTTCGAGCACGTTCCCTCCCCACCTCCAAGGCCCCCAAACCCTCCTCATCTGGTACGCAGTTTCCATTTAAAATGTCACATCCCAAACTGCACATTACATCAAATTGTACTTAATGGCATCCAGACAAACTTTTATGTCCTTCCAACATTCTCGCGCTCACTTTCGCGAACTCTCTTCTATTCCCCCATTGCTTTTCTTTTCTAGCTCATATCACCGAGCAAGCAGTGTCTCCATCTCCCCGAACAACATCTGGAGTCCATTCCAGGTGGAATAAAGAAGAGGGAATATAAATGTGACCCTGGAACACAAAACCAGTCTTAAGTCGCTGGGGTATATTTGTAGCAGTAGCCAAAAAAAACATTGTTTGGGTCAAAATTATAGATTTTTCTTTTATGCCAAAAATCATTAGGATATTAAGTAAAGATCATGTTCCATGAAGATATTTTGTAAATTTCCTACTGTAAATATATAAAAACTTAATTTTTGTTTAGTACTATGCATTGCTAAAAACTTCATTTGGACAACTTTAAAGGCGATTTTCTCAATATTTAGATTTTTTTTTGTACTCTCAGATTCCAGATTTTCTAATAGTTGTATCTCAGCCAAATATTGTCCTATCCTAACAAACTATACATCAATGGAAATTTTATTTATCCAGCTTTCAGATGATGTATACATCTCAGTTTAAAAAAATGTACCCTTATGACTGGTTTTGTGGTCCAGGGTCACAAATAGAGAAGTGGGCCTCAGTCTTGTTTATTATCTATTTAGCATTTATTGTAAAGATGCAAATTTTTTAATTTCACTGTAAAAAATTGTTGTTTCAACTTAACATCATTTGTTACCTCGCTGGCTTAAATTTTTAGTTTAGTCAACTAAAATATTTAAGTTGTCACTTAATACAACTTAACATTTTAAGTTGACTAAACTTATTTGAGTTGACTAAACTAAAACTTTTAAGTCAGCGGGGTAACACATTATTTTAAGTTGGCTCAACTATTCTTTTTTACATTGTTATAACTTGATTAATGCATATACAACTACTGTTTTTTTATTTAAATTATGCAAGCTTGTTTCTGCCACAGGATTAAAAAAACAAAACAAAAAGCAAAAAAAAAAAAAGATAATAGTGACAGTTTTTTCCTCACAATGAGTGTATATCTATGAGTTCATGATATATACATTATATTTATACACACATACTACTGTACAAAAGTTTGGAGTGATTTTGAAAAGTCACACACATATTGTGAAACATTACCACAATTTAAATTCATTTTCTATTATTTTAAAACTTCAATTTCAACTTTACTTTCTTAAAAATCTTCCAAACTTTGCCATACTTTTGTATGGTATACATATAAATTATTTATTTACCATACGGATATGAGAAATAACAAATAATAAGTAATGATAATAATAATACGCAATAATAAGTCATATAATCATTTAGCAGACACTTTTATCCTAAATAAAAAATAAAAAATAAATATATATATAATAGTAATAATGTAATATCAAATATATATTACTATGGTTATTATAATACTAGTGACACTGTGTGTGAGACAGTTCCTCTCAGGGCTGAAGGTATTGACCCCTGCTGCCTGATGTTATTTCCCCAAGCGCTATCACTCTGATGAGGACACTATCTGCCTCTGAACCTCGGGGAGATTTAATACTGCTTGAAAAACACAACCAAATGTATGAAAGACACAAAAACAAAAACGCAGCCAATAAATATATAAAGAACACTTTGTGAGTTCATTTCAAAGCAGTGTTGGCGTGTGATTAAAGGATAGCTACTTGATCTGAAGTCAAGTGACTCAGATTTGGAAGTTCAGTGGATTTGCAGCAGGCCTGTGTTTATGTATAGCGCCACCTTGTGGTGTCTGTCTGTTGATGTTGGTAGTGTTTCAGAGGCATGCATTTCTATCACTATTCTTTAACAATGAGCACTATCAATATCCAGGAGAAAAGTTTTTCTTCTTTCTAAAAAATAATAAAAAGAACATTTACAAAAATCCCAATCAAATGTCATTTCTACCAAATATGTTCTTCTACTCAGAGTTTAACTTTTTTTCAGGATATAAAGTCAGAATTACAAGACACACAGTAAACTTTCAAAAGAAATTGTGAAATATGAGCTCAGAATTGTGTGGAAAAAAATCTCATAATTGCAAAATGTAAACTCTGAATTGCGAGATTAAAAAGTCATAATTACACTTTAAATTTTTTATTAATTATTCCATGGTGGGGGGGGGAACAGAAATGTGAGATGTACATTTTTTTTTTTACAGTTTTAAAGTTAGACTTGTAATATATAGACTCAGAATTGTGAGATACAAGTCACATGCAGTTACCTTTATTAACTATTTTTATTATTATTACAATTCTGACTTTTTCCAAGATATAAATTCATAATAAAAAGCCAGTACATAGTAAACTTGCAATTCTGGGAAGAAAACTCAGATTTGCCAGATGTAATCTCTGAATTGCGAGACTGAAAAAAAATCACAATTACCTTTTAAATGTTTTATTCCATGGTGGGGGAAAGAAAAGAAAGTATTGCGAGAAGTAAACTCGTTTTTTTTTTTCTTCTCAGAATTGCAAGAAAAAACATTTGACTTGTAAGATATTAAAAAAAAAAAAGTTTTTATCCTGTGGCAGAAACAGGCTTCCATAATATACACCTACATACAAACATAAAGAAATAAAGTTCCTAAAACATGTCTGTTACCTTATTGTCTGTTAGGGTATTTCTACAGTGACATAAAACACCACAAAGACCAAGTATGTTCAAGTGGGCCAATATCTGACACACCCCATAAAATGTTGGGCCTCAACAATGAGGTTAAGGAGCAGGAGTTAAGTGCGGACCACTTGAATGTACATCAGCCATTCCGTCATAGTGTCCCATTAGGAAATCAGTCTAACAAATGTCTGATTGCTCCCATTTCCCCATTCACCGGAGCACAGTTCCTGTCTTTAGTGTTAAGCGCTGATTCCATTTAATATGGGCTTTTGGGGAAAGATTGATTACAGCGATGTCTGGAAACAAGCATGACCTCACACACATGAACAAAACACCAGAGATAACAACCCGTGACCTTAACTGATTGCTGGGAGAAACCTATGTCCAAAAATATCAAACAGCACAGGCAGGTCATTCATCTCCGACAAACAATGTAAATTGCTCCGGCACCGGTTATTTATGCTGGGTCGCCTAGTTTTATGAGAGAGTAAGTCTTAAATGAACTGAACAGACTGATTTAAAATCTCCATTGCTGTAGCTAAAATGATTCATAAGGCTGAGAGAATGCCCTCATGTTTGACTTGCTTCCATTGTACTACTCGGATGTCATATCATGTATATTTCTTTACCAGTGAAAAAAACTGGCATCCGCACTACTAAAATACACTACTAAACTACTAAACATGCATTGCAAGACAAATTTAGTTTTCTTTTCTAATGACCTCCTAATGGCTTGGTTCATTGTTTGCAGAGAGCTGGTACTAACGGAGAACCAGCCAACCAGTGTTGCCAACTAATTTTAAAAAAAAAAAGTTTTTATCCTGTGGCAGAAACAGGCTTCCATAATATACACCTACATACAAACATAAAGAAATAAAGTTCCTAAAACATGTCTGTTACCTTATTGTCTGTTAGGGTATTTCTACAGTGACATAAAACACCACAAAGACCAAGTATGTTCAAGTGGGCCAATATCTGACACACCCCATAAAATGTTGGGCCTCAACAATGAGGTTAAGGAGCAGGAGTTAAGTGCGGACCACTTGAATGTACATCAGCCATTCCGTCATAGTGTCCCATTAGGAAATCAGTCTAACAAATGTCTGATTGCTCCCATTTCCCCATTCACCGGAGCACAGTTCCTGTCTTTAGTGTTAAGCGCTGATTCCGTTTAATATGGGCTTTTGGGGAAAGATTGATTACAGCGATGTCTGGAAACAAGCATGACCTCACACACATGAACAAAACACCAGAGATAACAACCCGTGACCTTAACTGATTGCTGGGAGAAACCTATGTCCAAAAATATCAAACAGCACAGGCAGGTCATTCATCTCCGACAAACAATGTAAATTGCTCCGGCACCGGTTATTTATGCTGGGTCGCCTAGTTTTATGAGAGAGTAAGTCTTAAATGAACTGAACAGACTGATTTAAAATCTCCATTGCTGTAGCTAAAATGATTCATAAGGCTGAGAGAATGCCCTCATGTTTGACTTGCTTCCATTGTACTACTCGGATGTCATATCATGCATATTTCTTTACCAGTGAAAAAAACTGGCATCCGCACTACTAAAATACACTACTAAACTACTAAACATGCATTGCAAGACAAATTTAGTTTTCTTTTCTAATGACCTCCTAATGGCTTGGTTCATTGTTTGCAGAGAGCTGGTACTAACAGAGAACCAGCCAACCAGTGTTGCCAACTAATTTTCAGGGGAAGTTGCTAAAGGCAGATCCATTTGTTGCTAAAAGTTGCTAAATGTCATTGTGATGTCATTGCGTAACCATGACACAAAACAGCGTTTTTACGTAGAATACACAACGAGATTATACTCAAATCTCAGCGAAAAATACATTTTTTTAAATGTTATTTGTTCATAAATATATTATAAACATAAAATATTTTAATTTGTAAAAGTAACATAAGTAGCACATCTTTATGATCGGATTTTTTTTTTACAACATTGACTTATTGAACAGTTACAAATTTGATGTATTTTAATATTAACTAGTAAAACTGCACATTCTGAACAATTATAGTTTTAAGCAGTGTACTGGTAGTTAGTTAGTTAGTATGAACTGAACAGACTGATTTAAAATCTCCATTGCTGTAGCTAAAATGATTCATAAGGCTGAGAGAATGCCCTCATCTTTGACTTGCTTCCATTGTACTACTCGGATGTCATATCATGCATATTTCTTTACAAGTGAAAGAAAACTGGCATCCGCACTACTAAAATACACTACTAAACTATTAAACATGCATTGCAAGACAAATTTAGTTTTCTTTTCTAATGACCTCCTAATGGCTTGGTTCATTGTTTGCAGAGAGCTGGTACTAACGGAGAACCAGCCAACCAGTGTTGCCAACTAATTTTCAGGGGAAGTTGCTAAAGGCAGATCCATTTGTTGCTAAAAGTTGCTAAATGTCATTGTGATGTCATTGCGTAACCATGACACAAAACAGCGTTTTTACGTAGAATACACAACGAGATTATACTCAAATCTCAGCGAAAAATACATTTTTTTAAATGTTATTTGTTCATAAATATATTATAAACATAAAATATTTTAATTTGTAAAAGTAACATAAGTAGCACATCTTTATGATCGGATTTTTTTTTTACAACATTGACTTATTGAACAGTTACAAATTTGATGTATTTTAATATTAACTAGTAAAACTGCACATTCTGAACAATTATAGTTTTAAGCAGTGTACTGGTAGTTAGTTAGTTAGTTAGTGTGCTGCACAAAAGTCTGTAAAAATAGGACACAATGTACTGTTTATATGAAGGAACAATATGTATTTATTTTTTTCTTACAGTGTACCTAACTGAACAACAATTCTATATACAAGCTAATAACATGCTGTATCATAAATGTGCATTTATTATTGACCAATTGGAACTAGCAACTTAATGCACATTTGATGTTTGTACTGTTAGGCATCTTTCTCCAGCTCTCTCCAGGTTGATGTGCTGCTTGACTGGCTAGCGGTTCAATGGTTTCCTCTTTTTGTGTAATTTAGATGAAAATATGTGCCTTTTTTATCATTTGAGTCACTTTGAAAAAGTTGCCAAAAACTTTTTAAAAATAGCTACATTTGTTGCTAGGTGCTTTTTGAAAAAAAAGTTGCTAGGGTAGTTTGAAAAGTTGCTAAATCTAGCAACAAAATTGCTAAGTTGGCAACACTGCAGCCAACTATGGTAATTGGAAGAAAACATCTCTACTTCCCTCTAGCGGGAGAAAATCACTGAAAGACATTTTGTCTTCTTCACAATATCTGCAGGTGCTGTTAGGCCTTCTCAATGTTTTGTTGAACAAATTTCCTCCTCTCTTTTGAACATATAAAAACCTCTGCACCATGTCCCATAATTTTACAATCTTATCTTAAAATAGGATATTTTTTAGTTTTATATTTTTAAACATAGCAGAATGAGCAGTAAATGTTGGCCTTAATTGTGTTATTTTCTGTACAGCTGCAAAACATACAAAATAAAACATTTACAAATTTAAAATGGTTCCTACAATATCCCAAAATAAATTAATTAATAAAACGCTGCTTTCCAGGCGGAATCAGTGTTGCCAACTTAACAATTTTGTTGCTAAATTTAGCAACTTTTCAGACTACCCTAGCAACTTTTTCTTCCACAAGCACCTAGGAAAATCTTTTGCTATTTTTAAATTTGATTTGGCTACTTTTAGCAACTTTTGATAAGTGGCTCAAACAATAAAAAGACGCACATTTTCCATCTAAATTTCACAAAAAGAGGAAACCACAGATGCCTAGCAGTACACACATCACGTGAATTAAGTTTCTGCTATTTGCAGTTGTTCAATTTGATAATAATAATAATAATTTAATAATTGTTCATTTATGATACACCTCGTTAGCAGCTTGTACCTGTGATTGTTGATCAGTTAGTACACTGTAAGAAAAATATCTAGAAAAATGGAAAAGGTACTAGTAATTTTCCAGGACATTATCCGTTATCCATCATCCGTTGTAACCCGAAACACTAAATACAATGCGTAATTTAAAATGCAGGTAAATACCTGTGAATTATTTTCTTAGAGTGTAGCATACTGACTACTAATACACTGCTTAAAACTATAATTGTTCAGAATGTGTAGTTTTACTAGTTTACTAGCTAATAAAAAAAATACAAATTAAATCGTTCAAAAGTGTTCATTAATTCAATGTTGTATATAAAAATAGTTATATTTGAACATTATATTATGCTTTTATATTATTTTACGAACAAATCTACATTAACATATACAAATATTTTTATTTGATGTAGGGACACAATTTTGCGTCGTGATTACGTAATGACATCATAGCTTGCAGTGACATCACAATGCCATTTAGCAACTTTTAGCAACAAATCGAGCTTCCTATAGCAACTTCCCCTGAAAATTAGTTGGCAACACTGGGCGGAATATGAAAGGAAACAAAACAAAAAACTACTTACCCTCATGACGTTTTCAATTCCGCCATGCGCACCTGAGAAAAAAAAATTGGTTTGTTTAGGCACAACAGTGAAGGCCATACAAGAAGAGAGAAATGTTTTCTGAAATCATTGGTAAAATCATTTCTGTCAATCAGGCCAGACTAATAACTACAGCCTTTTCTCTTTATTACACAAATGTATAATTAAAAATCATTACAAACCTTGATCTGAGATCAGGTAAAAAAAAAAAAAAAACATAGCCTATGGGTTGACATGTTGTGTTCAAATAAATAGCAGTGTGTTAATAAATGTGTATGAAGCTTTTATTTCCATATTTTATAAGTAATGGAAACATACATGCAATTCCAAATGAAAGCATTATCAAGTCTGCATTATTCTTTGACAGGAAGCAAAGAAAATGTATATTCATATGGTCAAAACATATTTAGCAATGTTTATTTGCATAGCCATTCTTTTTATAACTGTTGCACATCTACATTGCATGGAGTCAGCCAACTTCTGGCACCTAACTACATATAGTTCCTGTGAATTTTTGGGTTTTGCTTCAGAAACTGCATTTTTAATGTCACCCCACAAGTTTTCAATGGGGTTGAGGCCAGAGGATTGAGCTGGCCACTCCATTACCTCAATCCTTTTAGTCTAAAACCAAGATGTTGCTCGCTTACTCATGAGTTTGGGGTCAACATTGTCTTGTTGAAACACCCATTCCGGGGGCATTACATCTTCAACACAGGGCGACATGATATATTCAAATATTTTGATGTATTCAAACGGATCCATGATCCCTGGTACACGATAAAAAGGCCCAACACCATAGCATGAAAAACATCCCCATACCATGATTTTTGCACCATTCTGTGAATGAATTCTCTAATTAAACTCCACACTGCTACTGTTTCAAACAACCTTTTCAATGAACGAGTCAGTTACTCAGAACAAGCAGTGTGCATTTGATGACAGTTGGGTATGTTGCTTTTCTATTACACTACTACAAATAAATTGCATTGCAGAAATTTCACTATACTAATAATAACTGTGGATCATCGGGTTACTGATGTTGTAGGCCTAATGCTTTTTTTAACACCACTGTAGATCATTGTCCTTTAGTGTCAACCACTGAAATTCCGAAATATTTCAAAACCGTTATGGTGAAACTAAGCTTCGTTTACTGAAATCCTGTGACTTACTGGACGATACTGGATGCAAATCATTTGCATGGGTTCTAAGCTTCACAAAGTAGTGTTTTCGAAGTGTCCATCATTACGCATAATTTACCCCGTATTCTTATTCCTTTTAGCTCATTTGGCTATGTATACAGTTGTTGACAAATGATAAATTGTTTTTAACATGCTGTACCTTCCAAAAGTTCATCTATCATGCTCTGAGCTTCCAGTTTGCCAAATATGCAGTGGACTGCACTTAAAGGTGTAGTTCACCCAAAAATGAAATTTCTGTCATTTACTTACCCTGAATTTCTTCTGGGGAAAAATATATATTGTGGAAGTCATCAACTGTTTGGCTACCCAGCTTCTTCAAAATATCTTTTTGTGTTTAAAAGAAGAAAGTGAATGAAGCACCTTAACTATAAAAATGCTTTGATAAGAATCAAACAAAATGGGCAAATTTATAAAGGACTTAAGCTGAAATCCTGTGACTTACTGGACGATACTGGATGCAAATCATTTGCATGGGTTCTAAGCTTCACAAAGTAGTGTTTTCAAAGTGTCCATCATTACGCATAATTTACCCCGTATTCTTATTCCTTTTAGCTCATTTGGCTATGTATACAGTTGTTGACAAATTATCAATTGTTTTTAACATGCTGTACCTTCCAAAAGTTCATCTATCATGCTCTGAGCTTCCAGTTTGCCAAATATGCAGTGGACTGCACTTAAAGGTGTAGTTCACCCAAAAATGAAATTTCTGTCATTTACTTACCCTGAATTTCTTCTGGGGAAAAATATATATTGTGGAAGTCATCAACTGTTTGGCTACCCAGCTTCTTCAAAATATCTTTTTGTGTTTAAAAGAAGAAAGTGAATGAAGCACCTTAACTATAAAAATGCTTTGATAAGAATCAAACAAAATGGGCAAATTTATAAAGGACTTAAGCAAAATACCACAATACAGGAAAACAGACAAAAGCAATTCATCCAAATATCCATTGATAATCAGAAAGCTTTTTTATTTGAAACGGAAAAGTTAAAGAGAGGCAACCCTACAAACACAATGTGAGGATTCACGATTCATTTGACAAATTTAATCCACAAATGTTTCAAATCGTTCACTCTGATACTCCTTTCTCTTGCATTCAAAGCAAACAACAGTGTATCTGAGCGTGATCACACATCTCTCACCCAAAAACACACAATACAGTCTAAATGAAACAATGCAACCCTGAACACGAACAAGTGCGTGCGAAACCCTCCGCTCAGTCCACATACAGTTTAAGGTGAAAAATAAACATTTACACACAAATGTCATAATTTCTTAGATATCCCTTATTTAATACAAAGCATATGGCAAATAAACTATGCAGAGGTCTAAATGCGGATGGAGGAATTGTTGTGGATAATTTCTTTTTATGAAGGGAGAAATATACATCAAACTAAGAATCACTTCCAAGTAATCATTAGACCCTTCATTAATAAGTGCAAACTGAAATCAATGAAGTTGTTTGCAACTATTTACACACAAATACACAAAGGAAACCAGTCCTGTGTGCATTAGCGCTGATGATGCCCACTTGATGCATCTCACCATTCGAGTCTCGGTATGGAAAAGCTCTACAAATTCCAGCCAAACAAAATAAAAAAATACAAACTATTCAAGATAAACCCAAGTTAAATGTCTATTGAAAAACAAGCAGTTTTCAAAGCATAATACAACATGTGGAACTGGCAGGCAAATGTAGAAATTCAACTGTATAGAAATAGCACGCTCTAACAGAGACGCCCCCTTCCAAATCCATTAGATCAAA
Source organism: Sinocyclocheilus grahami (assembly GCF_001515645.1). Lineage (NCBI taxonomy): Eukaryota > Metazoa > Chordata > Actinopteri > Cypriniformes > Cyprinidae > Sinocyclocheilus > Sinocyclocheilus grahami. The sequence continues at coordinate 173,121 of NW_015506161.1, forward strand.
GCTTATAGTCTCTATTCAAGGGGTGTATAATAACTGGAGAAGAGGACACAATTGCGCCAAGTCCCAAAGCTTCAAGTGACATTACGCCAAACGCTCTATTTGGCTCCCATTGGACAACGTATCAATGACATCAGCATCTTCTCCTCTCTATGCTCGCAGCTAATCAGAGGAGTTGGAGGTGGCGTCAGGAGGGCGGCTGCTCGGGCGTCTCAGTGGTTTGGGGACACAACGTAACGATAGTTACTGCCGGTACCCTGGTATCTTTCTCTGGCGTGTTTCTCGCAGTACATTTTGTCCTCCACCCAGAAGTGGCCGCGCATCTTTAGGTTGAGCCCGCATTCCGTACAGGTGTAGCAATCTGGGTGACGGAAGCGATCATCTGTGATCCTCACGGCCTGAGTGCTGAAAGAGAAAGGAGAAATAAAACTGTTAATGTCACTGAACACAACAGCTGTTTCGAAACCTAGCGAGCTACTCTATCTTCTAAAGGCTGGAATACACTACACAGCTTACACATATATATATATATATATTTTCGTGCCGTCCATTGCTGCTTGCTCCATTTATAATCACTAAAAAGCTGTCACTCATCTTAGTTCATCGCAATCTCACAAAGTTACGTTATAGTCAGCGAAGTTCTCTACGATGCACAATGAATCTCTTATTTACATCACACCTACACTGTTATTATGAGATGATTCGTGCTGAACACAACACCTAAACAAAAACTCTAGTGATCTGAGCAGTGAGTGGATTCTAATTTAAATGCCTCTGATTGGCTGCTGCGTTCAAGAAATCAACAGATATGTCTGTGATTGGCTACAATGCTCAGCACTGCAAAAACACGTTGAAATAGAAACCGATCTCCAGAGCACAAGCCATAACGCACTGGATAGTTTGCCAAATCTGCGAAGAAATGCCATTATTACAGTTTTAACCGAGGGTGCTATTGATTCCGTTTGAGTGTGTTTAGCACCTTCTAGTACCCCCGTAGAACCGGTCCTGTGTCTCTGCTTAAGCTGTGTTGTGTTCAGGAACAACTTGAAAGCCTAGTTTAGTGTATGATTGCCAGTTTTTCTCTGTAACCACTTACAAAGTAGACAAGTACTGTATATGATGCCTAGCGTTTTTAAATCTGTGCAGGTTGTGTAGTGCATTTCAGCCTCAAAGCAGCATCCTAGCTGCAACAATCTACAGTGACTCATTTGGAACGCTCTATAAAGGCAGCAACTTTGCATGCTACACAAATAGCGCTCAGCACACAATGCATGGAAGAACTGAAACACAACTGACTCCAGTTACGACTGATGTTAGCATTCTGCTAAGCTAACAACTGACTACTGTTAACACAGGTTCTCCTAAAGCCCAAAGTATACTTTTCCATTTGAATAGTGTGTAGTTTTTCAGAAAAAATTAGCTAACAATTTTAGACTTAATTTACTGATGTCCTACTATGATGTCCTACTGTGGCCAAACTCACAGTAGACTTGCCTAAAGGTGTAAAACAGTTGTTGCTAGAAGGGATACAGCTAAAACCGGAAACTAACAATCAATAAAATTTTCTACCTATTAGATTGTTTTATTAATGTCAACACCTACCCCTTTCAATAATGCAAAAACAGTAATTATTTCTGTATAGAGAGACAAAAATTACGCTATTTTGATGTGGGAATCTGTATACCATCTTGCCTTAACCGTGTGGAATAAAAAAGTATACAGAATCCTAACTGCAATGGTATGGAAGTCCATTTCCACCACTGAATAAAAAAAGAGAAAAGTTTTTCTTTTTTTTTTTCGTGCCGTCCATTGCTGCTTGCTCCATTTATAATCACTAAAAAGCTGTCACTCATCTTAGTTCATCGCAATCTCACAAAGTTACGTTATAGTCAGCGAAGTTCTCTACGATGCACAATGAATCTCTTATTTACATCACACCTACACTGTTATTATGAGATGATTCGTGCTGAACACAACACCTAAACAAAAACTCTAGTGATCTGAGCAGTGAGTGGATTCTAATTTAAATGCCTCTGATTGGCTGCTGCGTTCAAGAAATCAACAGATATGTCTGTGATTGGCTACAATGCTCAGCACTGCAAAAACACGTTGAAATAGAAACCGATCTCCAGAGCACAAGCCATAACGCACTGGATAGTTTGCCAAATCTGCGAAGAAATGCCATTATTACAGTTTTAACCGAGGGTGCTATTGATTCCGTTTGAGTGTGTTTAGCACCTTCTAGTACCCCCGTAGAACCGGTCCTGTGTCTCTGCTTAAGCTGTGTTGTGTTCAGGAACAACTTGAAAGCCTAGTTTAGTGTATGATTGCCAGTTTTTCTCTGTAACCACTTACAAAGTAGACAAGTACTGTATATGATGCCTAGCGTTTTTAAATCTGTGCAGGTTGTGTAGTGCATTTCAGCCTCAAAGCAGCATCCTAGCTGCAACAATCTACAGTGACTCATTTGGAACGCTCTATAAAGGCAGCAACTTTGCATGCTACACAAATAGCGCTCAGCACACAATGCATGGAAGAACTGAAACACAACTGACTCCAGTTACGACTGATGTTAGCATTCTGCTAAGCTAACAACTGACTACTGTTAACACAGGTTCTCCTAAAGCCCAAAGTATACTTTTCCATTTGAATAGTGTGTAGTTTTTCAGAAAAAATTAGCTAACAATTTTAGACTTAATTTACTGATGTCCTACTATGATGTCCTACTGTGGCCAAACTCACAGTAGACTTGCCTAAAGGTGTAAAACAGTTGTTGCTAGAAGGGATACAGCTAAAACCGGAAACTAACAATCAATAAAATTTTCTACCTATTAGATTGTTTTATTAATGTCAACACCTACCCCTTTCAATAATGCAAAAACAGTAATTATTTCTGTATAGAGAGACAAAAATTACGCTATTTTGATGTGGGAATCTGTATACCATCTTGCCTTAACCGTGTGGAATAAAAAAGTATACAGAATCCTAACTGCAATGGTATGGAAGTCCATTTCCACCACTGAATAAAAAAGAGAAAAGTTTTTCTTTTTTTTCTCAAAATTATAAGATATAAACTCACAATTGTGAGTTATAAAGTCAGAATTGCGATATAAATTCTCAGTTCAGAATTGCGAGATACAAACTGACATTTGCAACAACAAAAAAAAGTCTGAATTGTTTTTATTCCGCAATTGTGAGTTTATATCACACAATTCCGAGAAAAGAGTCACAATTGCAAGTTTGTATTACACAATTCCGAGAAAAAAGTAAGAATTGTGAGATGTAAACTCAGTTGTGAGAAAGTCAGAACTGTGAGATAAAAAGTCGCAATCACCTTTTTTAATTTTTTATTCAGTGGCGGAAAAGAGCATAGCAATGGAGCAACTGGTTCTGGAACTTAAATGACAAAACATTAGAATCGATAGAAATTAATGTTAGCATGTTGCCAAGCTAACAACGTAGTTGTTCTTAATGAGCACAAAAACTGAGCACACACATTTTAGCGACAAGTATTTTTTTATGTTGGCTTGTCCACCATTTTTCCGCACCAAGGCCATCGTAAGACATTCGAAGACTGCCTTCTCCGCTAAAGCATACAATGCAAAATTAGTATCTAAAACTATGAAACAGCTTTTCATACAACTAAAACTAATCATAATTCTCTTATACTTAAGTTTCTCCGTCTAGTTCTGTTCATTCTGTCAAATAACTTCATGAAGTGCATTATGGGATACTTTACTGAAGTACTAGTACAGCAAATTAGATAGTGGTCAAAAGGTGGTACCTTTTTGAACAATGCTCTTATTGGGAATGCATCGAAGGTTCCTTAAAATGCTGTCTAGGTAGGCAATTCACTAGGTTTTGAAACGGCTGCTTTGGTGAAGTTTTTGTCAAAACAGACACACCCCTAAGTTTTTATCTCACCTAATGAAGGTGTTGATGTGTAATTCTCACAGGGTAATATAATACTGTACGAATGAATACCCACTGAGATTCGTCTCAATAGTACTCAATCATCAACTTAAATGCGAAGAGATGATGAGACGACTCTTCCCTAAAGGCTAAACATCACACAACACTTTCATCAAGTTACCGGCTCATTAACTTCTTATGCAATCCCAGCATGCCTGTGCAGAGGACATACAGTGGAGTGTGTGCAGAGACTGGGGGATTCGGGTGTTTTATCTTACACAATACTGGTGCCGCATTTTTCACAGGTGTGGTATTTCTGCACACCAGAAACAGAGGATGTGGTCTTGGAGGGGCTTGGAGACAACTTGCTTGGAAACCGGATGGCGGCCTCTGTGAAAACAAAGAAACCACAAACCAAAAAATAAAACATTTAGCGCCTGGAGCAACATCCTTTTGCTTCCACCCCCACCCTCATTGTCTGTCCACAGCACACCTTCACATGTAGCAGTTTCTAATGTACGTTTAATGTTCTTTAAGATGCTAGTGTGTGCTTAATAGTTTGGCACCACAGTCTCCTGTCTTCTGACAACCGAAAGTGGACCAGACTTTATACGTTGACTGAAAAACCTTGTTGTGAGACATTTGAGGTTTCACCTTTCTCATCAGCCTCCAGCACCTCCTGCAGCATCTTGAAGGTGTTGGACTGGCGAGGAGCCGCACGGGATTCTTTGTTCTCCTGAATCATCTTGTACACCTCTGAGTCTCTGTCAAACCTCTGCATGGCAAAGTCCGAACTGAAAGAGAGGGAAAGAGAGTTCTTTAAATTTGATGCCACCTGAAAAAACAGCACTCAATGAACAAAACACAATCTAAAAGTGATGAAGGGCCTCAGTTAATCCATCTCTGGGTTATGTTAAAAATATATACTCACACTAGTGTAATATTACAGTGAGATCAGTCCTGGTTTTATAGCCCAAAAAGACATATGATTACAGACGCCTTTAAAGGCAAAAGTAAAAAATCCTTTGTGAAATGAGATGTTTGAATAGCCTTATGCTCTCATGGCAACTTCTTTTGTCATTATGGATAATGTCTGCTATGCTATTTTGAGTATATAGAGGCGTTTTACATTATGGAAAACATTAAAAATAGCTATAGACTAAGCCTTTCTACATTACTAGATAGCCAAGATCTCTGTACTAACTTAAGTGAATAACCTAAAATGCAGATTTTAGTCATATGGAATATTAGTATTTTCCATTTTCTCTCTCCATTGTTCTTCCCTCGCTCCGGTGGCTAGCCCTACTCCGTCTGAACACAACAATTAGCAGACTGTACTTGTATGGGAAAGGAAAGATTGAAGAGAGCATGGCTTTGAAAAACTGTTTTATAACGTCCAGGTTAATGAGCTGATTAGAGTGCAGTTACAGTAGCCGTCCAGCGGGAGGTTAACAGCTGCATTTTTATGCACGTTTTATGTTATGTCATAAACACAGAGCTTTCTCACACACAAGCATCCTATTACTGCTTTACACCTATTGGGCCATTGCCATACAGCCTGGAGGAAAAAATACAGTCATATGAGAGTAATTAACATTTTAACCACACACATACACTACTGTTCAAAAGTCAGTTTTTTTTTTTTTTACATTAAATTAATCTATTTAATAGATTGAATTGTTTGTAAAATAAAAATTAAATAAAAAACAGATTTCTATTTCAAATTTTCCATTCATCAAAGAATCCTGAAAAATATTTTCACAAAACATTGATATTAATCAGAAATGTTTCCTGAGCAGCAAATCAGGATATTAGAATGATTTCTGAAGGATCACTGAAGACTGGAGTAACGCTGCTGAAAATTCAGCTTTGCATCACAGGAATAAATTACATTTGAAAATATATTCAAATAAAAAAAAAGGTTTTTAAAATTGTAATATTTCACAATTTACTGTATTTTTTATCAAAGAAATGCAGCTTTGGTTAGCATAAGAGACATCTTTAAAAAAAATCTTACTGACCCTAAATGTTTGAACAGTAGTGTACTTTACATAGGATTTGTTGATATAGAATTTGTTCGTCAAGTGGTATGTTTCTGAATATGAGTGATCCCTTGTTCAAAACCTGCTCTTATAACTTTTAATAAACAAAGAAAGACTCTTACTGTACATCATTGGATGTGAAGACTGGAGTAACGCTGCTGAAAATTCAGCTTTGCATCACAGGAATAAATTACATTTGAAAATATATTCAAATAAAAAAAAAAAGTTTTTAAAATTGTAATATTTCACAATTTACTGTATTTTTTATCAAAGAAATGCAGCTTTGGTTAGCATAAGAGACATCTTTAAAAAAATCTTACTGACCCTAAATGTTTGAACAGTAGTGTACTTTACATAGGATTTGTTGATAGAATATGTTCGTCAAGTGGTATGTTTCTGAATATGAGTGATCCCTTGTTCAAAACCTGCTCTTATAACTTTTAATAAACAAAGAAAGACTCTTACTGTACATCATTGGATGTATAACGGATGTAAATGAAGATCAGGGTGAGGTGAAGCTTTTCTTTTTGAGTGAGCACACTTGTTCAGAACTGACAAACCAACAATAATTATTTTATTCCTAAATAAAGGCGTCAGGTATGCTGCTCTGGACCCAGTTTAACTTCTGGTCATGAGGAACGTATTACCAGATCCTTTCTGGCGCAGTGGCCCTGTGATAGTTTGCTGGTGCGGTTTGTTGTCAAAACACATGCAATCAGGATTTCTGCTGTGTACAAAGGCCACGACATGCGCTGAGAAATGATTAACCAACAGCCAAATCTATCAAACAGAACTCTCAACCTGACCTGCAGCGTAAAACAGAGGTGGAAAATGACACAATCAGAAATTGAGGGTTTCATTGAGTTTCTGGGTGTGGTTGTCACCACAAACCCACATGACAGCAAGCATGTCATATCATGGCTGACATGACTGTTTGAGTGTGTGCAGGACAAAAAGTAACTCGTCCAAGACAGAAAAAGAAAAGTAAGAAGCATTTGGAATAGCCATTACTGAAAAAAAGCATTTAAAGCCACTATAAATCTCCGAATAAATGGCATGTTCACTATCTGCACACAGGCTGTTCAATCAGACATGCTTCAAATTAAAACCAGACAGAGAGTTTGAGTTTCCCCTCAAAACCCTCCCAGCACCTCTCAGTTCCCCCACAGGGCTGTCCCTCACGGGACCCAGAACAACAGTTTTATGGGTGCGTCGCCTCCTTCGAGACCAAAGAGTAGGATATATAACAGGGGAGCATAGTGGGCTCCTTGTCAAAGGGCCCGGTTGTCCCCTCCTGCTGCAATGGATATGCATGTTTATCCCTCCGTACACTGTAAATGTGCCATTTATTGAGGTGAAGTCGATATAAATTATCGAAACATGCATAGAAAGAACTTTCCATCCATCTTCAACCCCCCATCACAGCTTAACTATGATTACAATCTTGCTAAGCAGGCTTCAGATGGAGCCGTGAAAACAGTCGACACAGCATCATTAAATTACAGCGCTGAGAACAGAGCGCAGCGCTAGGCTCACATTACAATATTTCTTCTCCCCCCGCAAACTAGCTTGTCATTGCTTGGTAAGATAGAGGAAGATGCCTGAAAAGTTTGGACTTACCTCAAAAGCAAACAAAGACAAATTCCTATCCAACTAGTTCAACTCTTGTTGGAACAACAACAGAGCCTACGGTGACAACTGCACACACACATACACATACACACACCTCTCTGTCGAGTCTTGACGAGACATAAGAAAGTTGAGAGTTTCAGTATGAAAGGTGTGAGTTTAGACTGCCTTGTATTGGTTGACAGCAGAAAAAGCAGGGTGTGGCTGATCGTTTTTGACATTTTCTTATTGGATGAGCAAAAAGGAGGTGGGGTCATGAGTGTGTAGAAGAGGGAAGAAGGGTGCAGAAATTAGGAGCAGCAATTATATAATCCTTTTCTAGAAAACAAGACAAAGTGAAAAAAGAAAAGAAAAAAAGAAAAGAAAAGAAAAATACATTTTTGGGCCACCAGCCATGTTATGACTCATTTAGACATCTGACATAAAGAGACAAAAAAAAAATCTGTTTTGAGAACTGTTCAAAGAACAGAATCTAAATGAGATCACATTACAGAATCTCACAGCTGTACAGAAATATTCATGTTAAAATCTATGAGCGGAAAAAAACCTGTAGGGCAGTTAATTTAAATGTTGACAGAAGCAGCGGCTTCTGTTCAAATATGTACCTGCGTCGAGGGGAAATGGGCACCTCTCGTTCGATGGGGCTGTGTGGAGAGTATCGTCCAGGTGGAGTTGGAGTCCGACTGGACACGGAGTTACTGCGGAAATCCACGGAAGAGATCTCCTACAGAACACACAAAACACAGCACATCAGCTTCAGTGTGACAGAATAATGCAGTCTGCAGTGTTAGCTGAATCAACCCCAAGTATGTGTGTGTGTGTGCTCAGATGATGTCTGAAAAATCCCTGGATCTTCCCACTGTCTCATACCCCATGCTGAAGCACCTGCAGTTGCTTAGAGACGTCTGGGGTTGAGCAACCTTGTGTGTGTGTGTGAGCACAGTCCTAAGGCAAGAAATTAAGCCACCCTTGGATTTTTTTTAATAAAGAAAAAAAACAGACATTACCAAGATATTTGGAGTGCAATGTGTAACCAGCATCAGAAAGCGGATTTCATCAAGAGTAGATCATTCAGCAGGACAAATTATCTTTAAAAAAAAAAAAAACAGGAGAGGTTGAAAATAAAATGCTGGACTGTTTTTAAGTGGCCAGCAATCAATCCAGATCTACATTCCATTGAAAATCAATGGAGAATAGTTCAGCTGATAGCAAAACAGTGACAGTTTGACCATCAGAAAAGTTATTTCAAGTTGTGATCAAACAGAAGCACGACAGAACTTTTCTTCTGTATTGTGACGTATATCCGAGAGAATACTTTCGTGACACTTTTCATTCCTGTTCTGTATATCATTAAATTGAAATGATTTGTTGGGGAGCAAATACATGTTTATAGCATTTGCGATGTTTGTAAACGCAACTCAACAATGCAATTTTGACCTGTGCGACCTATAGTTTTTACTGTATGTGTACTGTACACATTTACTGTACTGTATGTCTATGTGACTATACACAAGATCAAAAAAGAGAGAAATGTAAATCAATAACAAGCATTAAGAAAATAGGTGAATTTTCACATGTCAACTTTAATAAGAATTTTACATCAAAATGTGAGCTTAGCTTTATAGGTGCCATTACCAAATCAGTATATAACCAATTTATTTCAGAAGCAATGTTAGCAAATCTATAATATTTAACCATAACATTAATATTTTACCTTCAATAACAAAACACCAATTCCAAACACAATACCAAAAGTCGACATCTAGAATCGCACTATAATAAAATCCACAATGTTCGAAGAACCCTATTCCAGGACAAAAAAAGTGCACCTGATTGGAAAATAAGCAGATCCCACACATATGAAAGACAATATTTACTTGTACAGAATGTTCTGGAAAGTGCAGCATTCGCTGATAAGAAAAAAATAATAAATACAAGGGTCAAAAAGAACAGAAATGCATTCAGATCTGAGAGACACAGACTTTGTACAGACAAACTCCCCTGGGTTCCCACATGTAACATGTTTTTATAAACTTTTAAATGACTTCCAAAAATAATAAACGTGGACAAAGACAGGGAGACAAAGACAAGAGCGAGGAGAATGTGATTGTCAGATGCTTAGACCATGAGAGACACTCCCAACACCTCATAACTTTCCTCATACATCAGGACAAAACTAGATTCCTAATTCTGACTAAAGCTGGAAGTATGCAGATCTGTCATCATCTCAGCTGCTCTGAGTGTCCAGATTATCTTTGACTGTGATCTCAGCAGGATTCTTGGCCACAGAGACCCCGAATACAATTGATTTCACATTCATTCACATTCAGTGTTTCGTGCCCGTCTTGGGAGTTCCTGATGGCCGTGCATATCTACTGGAGCTGCTGGGAAAGAGATGAGAGTGATGGAGAAGGCATGCTAACAGATGTTTGGCCCTAATGCTGATGAATGTTGTCCTGGGCAGCTCTTCTGACACTAAATAAAGGAGTCTGTTCCCAGGCTCCAAATGACAACTTCCACCTGGGGCTTTTTGGCTCCAATCAATCAAATTTCACAAAAGTGCAGGCAAGAGCATTTCCGCCCACTTGAAGCAATTATCAACTGCTGTGATGATCAGTTTCACTGCTGGAAAAATTTGGGTGGTAAACACTCGAGCAAACTCAACTGGGAATGTTACAAATTCACATTCAAAAGTTCCCTAAACACATTTAGCATTTATTATGAATAGGGAGAAGTGGGGTAAGCTGTGCCACTTTCTGTCAGCTCTTGTCAAGTCATGGGGAATGTTATATTTTAAATAAAAATGAACAAATAGAGGGATACAAAAAAAATCAATGTATTAATCCACAACACCACTCTAAAGTCTTATTTGCAGCACATTATTTCCATTTGCATAAGTGTATTTGTGTAATAAAATATTTTGTAATTAATATTGTTTATAATGAATGGCACTATAATGTATGTTTTATACTTTTCGTTTTTGTTCTGTATACCATTAAATTTAAATGACTTAAGCGAGGGGGGAAAATTTGTTTATAGCATTTGTAATGTTTGTAAATGCAACTTAACCGTTTTTTTTCCCTCTCTCAACAATGCAATTTTGACCTGGTACGACTTATTTTTACTGTATTTTCGAGAATTATTTCCACTAATTATGTTAATAAAAATATTCAAACAAACTTCACTAAAAATGACTGCACAAAATAAAAGAAACAAGACATTTCTGATGTTGTTTTGATTAATGTGTCTTTAAATGGGTTTCTTTTCATCTGTGCAGTGATTATAAGCAAAATTTGTTTTTACAACATGGACATTTAAAAAAAACTGCATAAAAAAACACCAGGTTTACATATTAATGAAATATTGCCAGGCAGTTGTATATGATGAGCCCTTTCTACATATGTGTTAATATGACAAACTGTGTAACCCTTCCTTCTTTTACAAAGAGGAGAACAAAATAGGAAAGAAGGGGAGGCAGAGAGGTGTATATTAAGAATCCGGCCACTAGGGGGTGTCATACACAAGGTAAACATCAGTATTATGAAGGAGAACACAATGTTGACATCCTATGACATTGTTATGGTTTTTATGAGTAACTCATTGCGCTCAACTTTTTTCTAAGGCAAAATATGGATCAGTTTATTTGGATAACTTGTAAGAAGGAAAGTGCAAATTTTCCCTCTATCCAAACAAAAGTTTCCTGTAGTCTAAACTTGTGCTGGATGGCAGTGATGGCATCCATGCTTTCAAAAGAACTTCATGGAAAAGTTCACAAGTATTTGTATTTGTCCATAGTTTGGGAAATGCTTTCACACTGTATGTCTTTCTACTCAGGATTTTATCATTTTAACAATTTTTTTGTGACTATTAATTTCAGTGTGTGCTCATAAGTCTTAATTGGTCCAAGGAGACACAACAATGTGTATTTATTTATTTTTTAATGATTAAACTTACAATCTTTACCAGGTAGATAATAAAACGGACTCGCACTGAAGTTGGGACTTGAACCACATCTAGTGCAACCATCATTCATGTATGTAGCACAAAGGACGTGAAACAAGTTACTTAGAGGTTCAAAAACCCCTCACAAATGAGACAAACCACAGATCCAAGTGACAAATGTAAAAAACTGTAAAGGTATTAAAACAGCACAATTTATACAAACACAATCTTAAATAAAACCAAACAAATAAACAAATGAAAATTCTAATCTGTCCCACCACAATTTCATAATGAACAAACTATTTTTACACTTAATCTCACAATAACATAAAAGGTCTCCAATGTTGTGTTTTGCGTTAATGCTTTGGCAAAGCATCTGTCAGTCTAAATAAAATTTGAAATCCAAAGTTCTGTCATGAAACTCTAGACGGTGCAGGTTGTAACCACAATGGCATCATCACATGGCGCAGCTGATTGATGTTTTTATTTTTAAAACGTACACATTTTTCAAAACTCCTGTGGGAAACACTGGGGAGAGGGAGCAATCAAGCTTCTGTTTGGATCAAGCAATTGAATCAAGTGTGAAAGCACCCTAAAACAGTGAATCTCAAATAAATTGCAAAATGGTTACAAAAACAGTCCGTATGGAACGCAGTCAAAATCCAGTGGGACACTTCACACATGGCCGCCATCACTGATTGATGGAGGAAAGCTGAAAAACTTGGATCTGGTGAAAAGAGGAAGAATTTTCCAGGCCTTAGGTAGATGTAGATGACAAGATTACCCCCCAAATACAGTGTTAGACACAAATGAGCCGCTCAGGGCCTGCAGAACTAACTCATTGAGCTGGCAAAACTTCTAGACGCAGTACCCATCAACAGCACGCAGTTAAGATCTAGACAAGCTCGCCAGGAATGCTGTCGAACCAAAACAAGGGCAAAATGGGAGAAACAAACAGTCTCAGACATGGGGGCTAAAGGAAGAGAAGGTAAACGGCTTCTGCCATTCCATGAATTGATTTTAATTGACCTTGTCTGTCTGGTGACCAATGAAACAGTGTAAATTGTGCTTGACCATTTATAGTGTTGGTGAATTGTTGTTTTACTGGGGAAGGGGTGCATTCCTTTCTTGCCCTGTGTGTGTGTGTGGGTGGGTGGATGTAAGCTGTGTTTGTGTAGGACTGAGCCTATGAGAAGGAAAGGAAGTCCATGTGCAATCACAGGCTTTTCCTCAAAGCCCAAACACACACATACTCAAGTCTTTCCTCTGGCTGGAACAGGTAACTGCGGCTGATTAGCTTTCATCTGTACCGTAATCAAGACCTCTAAACATCCTCGGGACAGCACTGCACATACACAAACATTCACATGCACCAGACTATCTACAAGACCATGGATTTAATACACTTTGGATTTAAAAGTGGTGAATGCACAGATTGGCTGCTTGTGATGACTCGAAATGGTGACACTTAGTTTGTGAATATTAATAAGGTCATGCACAAATAATTTTACAAATTAGAACTTTCCAAAAATCATGTAGACAACAATTGGAACCTATAAACCTAGGGCGGTTTTTTTTTCCCTGAGGTGAAGAACATGTCAATTTGTCATTTTTCATTTAGTTTATTATTTTTTTTATATTGACGTCTAATACCATGTAATACCACAGTAACCAATGTCTCAAATATAGACAAATAGCCATATACCTAAAAATAACTGTGGTAACTACAGTATTTTGATGAAAACTATGGTTACCATACCAATTTTTTCTAGTTAATTTAAAGAACATGTAGGCGTGAAGGTGACTAATATCATGTGTCTTCTGATAAAATCGTGTTTGAGAACAGGATTGCACTTGCCGCAGAGTTTTAGTCCTTTTTTTTAAATCAGTTTCAATTAGTCCTTTTCAGCAGTGCACCATGGGAGCAGCACGGCTACAATGTAGACACAAAGTTTTACACAATGTTGGTTTGTTAACTTGAGATCATTTAATCTTGCTTTCATCGTGCTACCAGTTAATTTTTTTTGATAAAAATATGATTTTCTCTCAAAATCAGCACAGAAAATTCAATAAAAGATGCAATAAATTATCTTCCATAAAAAAACAAACAAAAAAAACGAAGAAAAAAAAATAAAATGCTTTACATTTATTTTTTACTAATGCAATTTTGATAAATACAGAAATTTAAAAGTATTTACATCAGGGGCATTTCCTCCAGGGAGGCAAGGGAGGCAGTGTCTCCTCAAAAAATTGGATGAAAAAAAAAATTTGTTCTGTGAAAAGAAAACAACGCAAATATTAAAAAGTGTATAAATCACTTGTTTTTCTAAAGAAACCGCAACACCAGGTAAAGTTAAAGCAGGAGTTGGTGTCTGTCTCACCTCCCCTGAGCCCACTGAGTTTTAACAGACCCCCTACTTTACTGAGAATGAATGGGGGAAATTCACATGAGAGGAGGCAATTCCTCCATTGCGATATGACTGGATATGAATGGTTATGATCGGCTGTGACCGGTTCGAATCGAATATTGATTACATGAGCTATGTTTCCATCACCCTGTTTTTATGCGCATTTTGAATTATCGCATCAGAAACTAGTGATGGAAATGGTAAATTTCGAATAAAAATCCCTTAATTGGTAAAAAGTTTTTACGCTCGCTTGAGGTGGGTTTTTGACTTGAGCGAAAAAGGGTTCATGCGAATAAAAGGAGATGGAAACGCATTTGCCGAGTAAATTCCTCCATGCGCATCAAAAAAGTAATGTGACTTTGCGCTATGGGATGGCAAAACCTGACTAACCAGCAGACCGATCTTGTTCCTTAGCATCTGAAATGTTATGGTCATTTTGAAATGCCTAAACAGAGTCTGTCATCAACATATTTCTGTATAATTGCCTCCCAGAGGTGTTACACGACTGCGTTCCCAAACAGCAGCATCCACCTCCGAAAGCAATGACCGCATTTATTTTGTTTCGTCTGCTCGCTCTGAGGCGCAAGTAATTTATTATATAGGCCTATGAAAATTATTATATTCAGGGGTTTCTCTTACTTTTCATAGTGATTTACAGCCTAGCGCCAGTTCTACCTGGAAGTCGCGATTTTGTTCTCTTTGACTCGTTGGATGGAAACGGTGCTTACTCGCAAATTTTATGCGATATTTCAATTTTGCGCATAAGTTAAATTCGCAACTTTGGATGGAAACCCGGCTATTGTTAATGTAAAATAAAAATAGCATAAAAATAAAAAGGCATAAAATAAAATAGCATAGAATTTTTCTCTCTCGCTTTTTCCTGATAAGTAATGTTTATTTAACAAAGAAAATGTGACTGGGACATGGATTTATATTTGATTTAAAAAAATAAAACAAAACTGTGAGGACTTTGCCTCATTTCAGAAGACCACTGATTTACATTACATTTTCATACTGAATTCAATATATATTTTTTTATTTCAATTTTTTCCTTCCTTCTGTCTGTCTATTTATTTTATAAAACATTTCAGGCTGTTCCAGCTAATGTGCCTGAGAATTGTAGGGGACAAAGGGACAGGCCTTGTCGCCATGAAAAAGATTTGGCTCTTTTTTTAACTGAAAGGTGGGACTTACTTACATACAGGTGCTATATTGAGCTTTACAAGTTCTCTTATTCATTTTTCTATGAGTGGTCCATCTCCCCCTTCTTATACGGTCTCTGCTATTTCCATTCAAAAATGTGCACACAATTGCCTGTGATGGATTCATTACCCAAAGCTACTCACCGTGAGAGTGTTTTTTTTTGTAGTGACGTGCCACGGATTTGTTTAGAATAATAATGTAAAAGCCACACTCATGGTGCCAGGGATTTTGATTTAGCACCCTCGTGGCACACACGTGTGCATGATGACTCCCTCCCACACGCAAGCCATAACAATTCAGTTTGGGGCTTCCCGCCGCATGATTCATTTTGGTGTGGTGCATATGGCATGATTATGTATCAGAGGACGCAGTGCAGCACATGCAGGGGGAAAAATAAACACTGAGCACTTTGAGTTTGGGCACCAGGATCCAATGTGCTCGCTGCAGCCAAACCTTCAGCAGAGCTTTGTGGAGATGCAAGAGAGTTCGGTCTAAGAAGTGAAGATCTCTTGCTGTGATCATGATTTGTAGAAGTAGTCAGCATTTTTCATTTTGAAATATTGAATGGTTTGATTGAAGCAACGCATGGTGGGTGTTTCATAAAAGCTCTTAAGAATCTGTGGGGGGGGTTGAACCTACAGACTTTGGTTCACCTGCCCAGATCTTTAACCCTAAGCTGCATCACACTGATCTGAAAAACATGAAAATGAGGAAAACAAGGCCTTTGAGAGCATGACATCACCACCAGCTGCAAGTAACATTCGTTTACCTCAGGGAAAGATCCTCACAAGATGAATGGAGAAACGGATCCTGATATAAAGATGATTTCAGCGTTTATTATTCAGTGCTCGCTGTGGGAACGGGAATATCCTCTACTGACAATGATTAGCAGGGAAAAAATCTCTTCATAAATCACTGGTCAAAACAGATGGGAGCTATGAGATTTCCTGGTTATTTCATTGATCCTCCTCTTCTGGAAATGTATTATATTTGCTTGTGTCCTCAGATCATCCTGATGTAACAGTTTCATTAAGCTTGTTACAGTGGGGCAAAAAAGTATTTAGTCAGCCACCAATTGTGCAAGTTCTCCCACTTAAAAAGATGAGAGAGTCCTGTAATTTTCATCATAGGTATACCTCAACTATGAGAGACAAAATGAGCAGAAAATATACGTCTAGTAAAAAATAGATAAAGTATCTAGATCAGTGGTTCTCAACCACTTTTTGAAATGTACACCTTTGTACACATATTAGTACCTAAATTGTACATATTAGTGTACCTTATGAAAATGTACCACCCCAGTGACCGATTTTGTACCTTTTTTCTGAGAATGCAGGGGGGCCAAAACTCTTAAGAGGTCTCAAGATGATACAATTAGTCAAAACAAGTATTAAAATAAGCTAAAACAACTGAATTTTCCCCCTCTATTGAAGAACCGATATTCCCATGGTATATGACGAAGCCTAATTTTAAAAGTGTGACTTCTTGACCATGAAAAAAATATGAATTGATAAAATCTTAAAACTCCATGGCCATTTTTATAATAAATATCAATTTTTGTAGTCATGCCAAGCTAAAACATTTTATCAGGTAAAAATAAATAAAAATCATTATCCTTTATCCAGTATATTAATTAATTTTCATGACTCGTCCTGGTTAAAAAGAGTGGACACCATGAAGAACATTCACTTTGTAAAACTGCTGCAATCCTCTGCTATTCAATCTACAGAAACTATTTCAATATAGTTATGGACAATGGGGAGTCAAATGTTGAGAGCCACTAAGCTAGATAATAAATGCCAAATAAATTGGACCAGTGGCATAGTATGGAAAAAGTAGGCTTGCCAGGAAATTCCAAAATAGGATTCAGTTTGAGTCCATACGCCCTACTATCTCCTAAACTAAGTCAGACCACCATCAATAGGCGGATACAAAACATGTGACTGTGATTTCATTCAGATGTGTATGATTTGAATGTGACTGTGGTGTAGACACGCACATTTACTAAAAGTACATCAGACGCAGACGTTCAGCATGTGTAGACAAACACTTAAGCAGAGACAATGAGAGCGAAAGTCTAAGCATGTGTTTGTGTGTCGCTGCTCCAGACGCCGTGACATGGTCCTGACCCAACAGAGTCACAACATAATGTTATGTGTAATCATGTAAGGGCAACTATGCAGCTGAAAGGAACATATGTATCAACTCAAAATTAAACCAAAATGACAACAAATAACACACAGCTGACCTCAAGGGACTGTTATACACTACAGTTTAAAAATGTTAATGTAACCACAAAAACACCCGAAAAATAGCATATATGAAATGCAATAATTGATTTTTATATTTTTCAGCTCATTATATTTTATATATATATGCTTATGGTTACTTGCATGTAATTATGCACAATTTATTGATATTATAATAGTAAGTACATGTAACGTGTAACAAGTACACATTAAAATACAGTGTTACATATATATTTAATATGAGCCTTTTATAACTGTCATTTTACATTAAGAATCAACAATTTCTTAAGATAAAAGTTTGTAAGAATGTTCCTAAGTACAATTCTTGAAAAATTCAAGTTCTCACAATTGTATTGTATTTATTTATTTTTAAAATTACAAGGAAAAAAGGAAAACTTTACAAGCTTTGATGTTTTCTGATTGTATTGCTTTCTTGCTGAAATACTTCAAAGGCTGTCTTTTTGGGCTGCATCCATATCATAATCATAAAAAGTGCTCACACTATTTTGATCATGCCTGCCTTGACAGGAGCTCAGCATTTGGCATTGCATTTTTTGATGCACCACTTTAAAAATAAATAAATACAAATTTGGAATCGTCTATTGCATTTATAAAAATGTTTTTTTTTTTAAAATTGATTTTCAGGGATGCAAACTACTGCTGCTCTTTTTCGACATTTCTCAGATTTTAATGCCGTTTACATTATTTGCCACAGTGTATAGAAACATTAAAATGTAGCCGTTTTCAGTAGACATAAACTAACACAATGTTTGTATACAGTTATATTTCTTCCGTAATTTCACGCGTCTAAGAAAATGTTTTAAAAAACTGTGAAAATGTCATTCTCAAACTCACTCTAGAACATTGTAAATCTGAAGACTTTGGCTTTCAAGTGCCGTGATTAGCAAAGTTCTTAAGATATTTTAATGTAGGCTTACATGTTTTAATGGTTTAATGTTTAAATGTAATTTGTTTTTTTCTGTGATCTAAGCTGAATTTTCAGCATATTTAGGCCTACTCCAATCTTCAGTGTCACATGATCCTTCAGAAATCATTCTATTATGCTGATTTGCTGCTTAATTATTTTCAATTATTATTTGTGTTCCATTATTAATAATGGTTCTTATTATTATCAATACTGAAAACTGTTTTTGTTTCTTAATATTTTTGTGGAAACTGTGACACTAACTTTTTCAGGATTATTTGTTGAATACAAAGTTAAAGAACAGCATTTTATATATAAATCATTTGTAATAAGTATATCTTTACTGTCAATTAAATCGATTTAATGCAACCTTGTTGAATAAAAGTATCGATTTTTTAAATCTTACTCCAGACTGAATGGTGATGCATCACATTTTCCACAAAATATGAAGCAGCACAACTGATTTCAACATGTATAATAATCAGAAATGTTTCGAGCAAATCAACGAATTATAGTGATTTCTAAAGGATCATGTGACACTGAAGACTGGAGTAATAACTTTTTTTTTTACTACATATTTGCATAGAAGACAGCTAAATTGTAACTTTATATATTTCACATATTACAGTTTACTGTATTTTTCATCATCAAAATTCTTCATGTATAAAACAACAACAAAAAAAACTCTTGTTAAGCAATTGAAAGGCACAATAAAAACACAGTCCGCATTTTGCACATTCCAAGTATTCTAGAGCAGAGCAGAGCATTGTTATATGGACTGATATTATGGTAGGCATTTAACTTTAGTGATATTAAACTGTCCCTCTATGTAAAAGAGATGTGTAAAAATATTATTTACAAATTGCCATATACACCAGGAAAGACAAATTATAATGTAAAGTAGTATGACAGTCATTCATTAATGTTAATGATAATTTTTTAAAGCATTTTTATTTCTGTATTGTGTAATATTTGTATGTTAGTAAGTGGTGTTAAAAAAAGCTCTAATAAGCTAGTGGGTTTATGGCAGTGGTCTCAAACTCCTGGAGGGCCACAGCTCTGCAGAGTTTAGCTCCAACCAGCTCCAAATCACACCTGCTTGGAAGTTTCTAGTGATCCTGGGGCCCGTTTCATAAAACAAGTTTACCAAATAAGCCAGGTTTATTTCAGTTAGTCTGACTTATTGTCAGCTGATTTGGTTCAAAATAAGTTAGACTAACTGAAATAAACCTGGCTTATTTGGTAAACTTTTTTTTATGAAACAGGCCCCTGAAGAGCTTGATTAGCTGGATAAGGTGTGTTTGATTAGTGTTGGAGGAGCAAAACTGTGCAGAGCTGTGGCCCTCCAGGAATTGAGTTTGAGAACAATGGTTTATGGTGTGGTGGGCCGCTCTGTGCCAAAAAGTCCAGGGCCACTTTTTAGCCACAGTCCGCTATTTGTAAGCAAAAACATTTTAAAATCACGAATGACTAGAAAATTCATGTAATTATTTTGGTATTTAAAAAAAAACAAGAGTAAAAATTAAGTTTTTCAATTATGGAATTTTATTATCAGCAAATGTTTTATTTAATTAAAATATTGGGTCTCCTGGTTTCTGTAAATAAAAAAACAAAGTTGAAAATGAACAGCTTTGTCATTAAAGCAGAAGTACCAGAAATATCATTAGAGGCCTTTGAATATAGTCTTGGACTGAGGGCCCTTGGAGTCAAAAAGGTTGAGGGGTTTTGGTACAAGCAAAGTGACCCTGTGCAGATCTGGACCAATTTTAACCAGAGTAAAATGTGACTGATACGATGTTCAACATTAGGTGCTGAATTAAGCACAGGGTTCAAAACACTCAAAACATAGACCACTCCAAAAGCTAGGTTTTTCCCTAGTATGAAGCTTGTTTTACAGTCTACACATTCAGAAATAAATACTGCCAGCAGACTAAAGTGTCATGCTGTAAACGAGGTGAACCGGGACATTTGCGTTTGTGTGGCTAGAAACTATGTTACACAGAAAATTGTCAGGAGAACAATGCCAAGGGCATATTTTCAACTCCTCTGAGAACGGCACAAGGAATTAAGGTTGTTCTTGTGCACACGGTGGTCGCAACCAGCGCTACCTAATAAAGTAGCCTCAGAGTGCATAGCATGCTGGACAATACGAGCGCACACTTCTGTTCTAATGAAGAGCGTGAAAGTGGTCCAACTGTAGCCGGCAATCAAACTCATTAGGCATCTGGTATTCATTAAGACCTTGTTAAAGCTGTGAACCTCATCATGAAGATTATTACAGCCCAAAACCCCCATCTCACATTTTAATCTAACCCCACAAAGCGGTAAACAGAGTGACAAAAACAGTCGCCGTAACCATGTTTGACTGTCCTCTCAAATGAGAAGTTAATCTTTTTTCCAGCCATTTTTCTTGTTTTAAAGGGGTCATATGATGCGATTTCAATTTTTCCTTTCTCTTTGGAGTGTTACAAGCTCTTGGTGCATAAAGAAGGTCTGTAAAGTTGCAAAGACTAAAGTCTCAGATCCAAAGAGATATTCTTTATAAAAGTTCAGATTCAACCACGCCTACCTAAAATGGCTCATTCCAACACGCCCCCACATGTCTACGTCACGATGTGGGAAGATTTGCATAACACCGCCCAAATGTTCACGCAAAGAAAGAAGGCATAACTTTTATTCTCGCTGTAGTATTGTTGTTGCCACTGCCATATCGTGAAGGCGCTTTGTGTTTTGTTGTGAAACTGAAACTACTTTGTTTGGCCTTCCAAAAGAGGATGATATCCGCTTCGTCATGTCTAGAGCTGATCCGTGCTGGTCGCTGAGGTAATACAACAACTTCTCCCTGTGGATCGCCGGATCGGCTTTCACCGTGGACGAAGCGGAGTCCAGCCCGGGGTCGTCACATGTGGTTGCCGCAAGCCCGCCGTGTGTGACACTGTGTGTTTCGTTGTGAAAGCTAAACCACTTATTTCTAGTCGTGTCCTCTTTTGGAAGACCAAACAAAGTAGTTAAGTTGTATTTACAACACAGTTCTAGAACAGTTCAACCCAAATATTCAGTTGTGTCCAGCGCATTTTATGGAGGACTGTTTCCTGATCCTGGGAGAGTAGACTACAATGCCGGCTGTACGTTTTCATATTTAAAGACTTTGCCACTGATGATTCAAACGTGAGTTTTGAGCAGTGTAGAGTAGCGCTTGTTTGTCATTTCTCCGATCACAAATGCAGACATGGTTTTATGTTTACGCGGCGCGATGCAACGCAATGCATAAAAAGACAGTATAAGTCATTATAATCCGTAATTATGTCCCCACTGGATGCAACAAATGCCTTGTTTATAATGGGTTTTAATATTTTTGTCTCGTCGCTCCGGCCGGACAGGGCATCACAGTATGGTGAGGGGCGTAACATTTCCGTCACACGCTTGAGGTATTCGGCCAATCACAACACACGGGATAGCTGACCAATCAGAGCACGCCTCGCTTTTCAGACTGATGAGCTTTGTAAAAATCGACGCGTTTCAGAAAGGCGGGGCATAGAGGAGAAACAATAATGTACATTATGTGGAAAATAATGTGTTTTTTGAACCTTAAACCGCATAAACACATTTCATTACACGAATTCACAAAATAATGCTCTTTTTAGCAATATCATATGACCCCTTTAAAGACTCTTTCATGTATGAAATGCTTCACATGCAAGTCATAGAAGCTTGAAGCATATTAAACGTCAGTTCAGTGTCGTGACATGTACATTAAAGTGTGTACATTCAGAACAGAGGGACCTAAAATGGTCCTGAAGGTTGAAATACACATTTTGTATTATATAAATGGTAAATAACCATTATGCCAGTGAAAAGAGGGCATGCATCCAAACAGAGGCAATATTTGATGTGTGGTCTACTACAGCATGAAGGATAAGGAGAAAAGAAGACTGAAGAAAAACATCACGTCATTGAATTAAAGCTGAAATCTGGCTCGGCGGCTGAGAGAGGCTCTGTATCACTCATGCTAATAGAGATAATCAGCTCCATCTAAACCATTGTCAGCACTGCTGCCTGACAGAGAAGATGGAGTTTATGGAGTAATTAGTGAGCTTTATAAACCACTGCTTGATAGGAGCCACCTGGATGAACCGTGTTTCCTGTTCTCTGCTTCTGGTCTCGGTATCACTTTCTTTCTGATTCTTTATGTTGCTGTTTGTGTCTTTCTACCACTTCTTTCCTTCAGAAAGTCACTAGGGATAGTTCACCCAAATGGATAGTTCACGCTTTGATCTGAAAGTAAACAACGTATCCGCGTACATACGTTGCATATGTTGTTTACGTATGTGATAAAATGGCGCCAGAGTGATGCGGAGGACACGAATTGTTGAATAAAGTCGTTATTTTTGTTTTCTTTGCGCACAAAAAGTATTCTCGTAGCTTTGTAAAATTACAGTTGAACCACTGATGTCACATGGATTATTTTAACAATGTCCTTGCTACGTTCCTGAGCCTTGATCGTGTTAGGATCCTTGCTGTCTATGGGAGGGTCAGAGAGCTCTCGGATTTCATCAAAAATATCTTAATGTGTGTTCTGAAGATGAACGAAGGTCTTACGGGTTTGGAATGACATGAGGGTGAGTAATTAATGACAGAATTTTCATTTTTGGGTGAACTATCCCTTTAAATGTTTCTAAGGATGTTGTCATGTGGGCCTTATGGGTTAACGTCACAAATACTTTTTTTCCAAGCACTGAACCTTTTCCTTGTTTTCTTCCATTCTGATTAAGATTTACTGATGAGGTTTTTTGTCATTATAATAATTTTATTGTCATTCTGACTGTGAAGATGGCCTGTTCTTGTTGGTCACTCCCTGAGACAACTGCTTGTGCTTTACCGAATGCACTTTTAGGACTTTTTTTTAATTTTATATAAAACCTTGAACCACTTTTCACTCTGGTTAAATTTGTGTGGACATCCCATCCACTCAAGCGGAATAAGTGAAATTTATACTGTGGTGGAAAGGACATTTGTAACATTTTAATTGGATTAAAATCATTAGAATCCAATGTCTTTCAAACATTTTGCATAATTAGACAAAATTGCAGCTTCATTAAGGGAGAATATACTTTATAAAATTACTTTTTTAAAAGGCATAAAATGTTCTCAAATAATCTGTTTTATTTACAAGAAAATGCTATTTCTTTGTGATTTACAATTTCTGAGTGAAAACTTTCAAAGCCAATTTTTTTCTGATGTAGTTCAGTGCACAAGTCTCTCTATTAACTATGAGTGTAGATGGATGTGTTGCATGTGCACACTACCTAGTGGACCAAGTGTTATCTGCATGGACACGTACTGTATGGTGTGCGGCGACATTTTAGATAATTCTTATGCCAAAACTTATGTAATGCAGACTGTCTGTAAACAATCATATACTTTTGGCTTTATAAATGACACACAATTAAAAAAGTGCTTTAAGTTGAGGCCTGACGTTTTCCCAGAAAAAGAAGAGGTTTGAAACAACCCTAGCGAATGTCAGTGATTCTAATAAAAAATTTTTTGTGATGTGCCACTTTAAAATTTCATTTTGGTTGAATAATATTTGGAGTCTGATGTGAGCAAGAACAAGATTCCTTTTCTCCCAGGAAAATTACCCAGACACCTTATGAAATGTTGCCCCTCCATTCAGGTCTATTCAGTAAAACGGCAATAAAAATACAGGCTCCATTTCTGTACAGGCAAAAGCTGCCCCATAAACCCTGGCAGGTTTGGGTCTTTTAAGATCAGTGGCCATGTGATGGTACGGTGACTCTGATATGGTGATAATCTTCTTTAATTATTAATAGCAACTAACTAATAGTGTCGAACACATTTGCCAAGTTCAACACAGAGCCCCCATGTTTTTAACTCCAACCTGAAATAGCACTTTGTCCCTCTGGAGCATCTGAGGAAGTGAGAAAAAGGAAGAGAGGTGGGAGGGGAAGACAAACCAAGCCAAAAATGATTTTAATCTGTGCTCTGGAAGAGCAAATCTTCTTAAATCTTCCTCGAGGAGCAGTCTAAGAAAGAGAGGAAGCTGAGGGGAAAGAGACTTGTTTTGAGGCTGGAACAGCAACTGATGGGCCGTGTGCTGCGGGCCAAGCCTTTATTTGTGTTCTGAGGCAGAAACCGCAAGTGAGCGCTCCAGTGAGCCACACCCCCGAGTGAGTGAACTCCAGCATGCACAAACACGCATGCACACACAAACACGGCGGATGGTCTGCCATCACCAAGCACTAAATAGAGAGCAGCCCACATTTATAAGAGCAGGGCCGCTCCACCCAGTTCAACTCATTGAGAGAGGGGGAAAGAAAACGGAGATAAAAGAAAATGAGCATGCCAGCATTCTGCCACTGAGCGAGTGAAAACAAATGAGACGAGGCTTTAACAGAGGAAATTAGTGTAATATGAACAAACATCACATTTCCATAATATTCTGATACTTTCGTTCGCACCCTATTTTATAAAATAAGTCACATCTGACTTTGTCGCTCCAGATCAAAACTGCATTGTAAAAATAATGTAAAATACTAAATAAAACAAAGCCTTTACAGACATTAAAGACAATAAACATGTATTTTAGGATGCAGTGTTTGACAAAACAGAGCAATTGGAAAGAGAAAGCGTGATCTATATAGCTCATATTTACAAACTTTATTAGAGCCACAGAAAGACAAGCGTGCTGAAAGACACACAACACACAATCTTGAAGTCATTATGTCCATTAACAAAAATGTAAGATGAATTTTAATGTGATTTTCTGAAAAAAAAAAAAAAAAGTGAATGATTTTGAACGCCATTCTGTGTCGCCACAGACAGTAAACAACTGGTGGCGCCAGTGTGTGTACAGTCATGGAAAACAACCTGTTCGAATTTTGAAGATGTGGCGTGGTGCTTCTCATCTGGTGTGCGACCTCCTTAAGAACGGTTCTTTTAAAAACTCTTCATAGAAAGGTTCTTTGGGGAGCCAAAAACTGTTCTTCTATGGCATCGCTGTGAAAACTCCCTTTTGGAAGCTTTATTTTTAAGAGTGTAAAGAACCTAATGATTCCATGGATGTTAAAGGTTCTTTACAGAACAATGACAATAAAGAAAGAACCTTTATTTTTCAGAGTGTAAGTACTGGCTCTGATCTTAAGAATATCACTGACGCATATGTATTTAAAAGGATACTAAGATTAGACAACTTTAGTGAAGTAAGTTAAATGCTTTTCTTTATACAGTAGCTTATATTGCTGCTATTTCTGAACATAACTATATCCATTTTTAACCACATTAAATTAGCTTGCAACTTGGAAAGCAGTTTGAAAGCATTCCTAAATGCAGTTCATGCACAGGTACCAGCTTGCTGCATTGCTTATTTATATCTAATCCCTTAAGCCCTTTCACAGGATGAGGCCTGCCACTACGGCAACCCTCAGCAACCACAAAACGGTCGTCACAGGCAACCCAGCTGGGCAATCGGGCACTAATAGCAATGGTGGAGGGAGTGATCCGTTGCCAAAGCCACTCTTAGGTTTGGCTGCACATCCCTCTCCCAAGAGCAGCACGATCAGCATGGGCATATGGACTGAACACGCCTCTCTGCTCCCACTGTTCTCCTCCTCAATGTGTGTGTTCAGTAAACATGAATATTCCCAAATGACAGCTCGGGGAAGATGAGGAAAAGTGTTAGGCTGAGGAGAGATGGTAGAAAGTACTTGACATACCAGCCAACAATTTATTGATCATATGATTTATATTTTACACAAATATGGTAAAATGTGGTCCAAACAACAACTACTCACTAGATTTGCCAATGTTTACAAGGTTCATAGCAGTTCCTCTATTCTATACTAGAAACTAAACTTGATATCCTTAAGTACAACTGCCTGCTCTGCTTGTTCTCACAGTTACTGTATGATTTCAGGTTAACCCCAAAATGTTACATAAGTTGCAAAAGTTGACCAAACTTTAACTATGTTTCAAAACCTAGTGAGCTAAACTAAATCACTTCACAGTTTAGGGAAAAAAAATAAGCCTTTTCACATCTACAGGTTATCGCTGCTCTCCCTGCTCTCATCCATGCTAGGCTGCATGGATGTGCAGGGAGTTCTTGCCCAGAACAGAACCATACCGCCAATCCAAACTGTATGCTAATTGTCAGTCATCTTTGATGATAGTGGTCCTGACAGAACAACAGCATTACTACAACAGCAGGTTTGATGTGAGCTTTTTACATTTGGTATGTTAGCATGCACTAATTTTCATAAATCAGAATGAATCTAATCCGATTTCAGATTCTAAGAGTTGTGTTTAGAGTACATGAACCCTAAACTTTCAATTGGGGCTGTCATGATTCCTCGATTCAATTCGAGTACTCGATTTAAAAAAATCCTCGATTGCATTTTGCCCGTGTCGAGTAACCGACAAAGGTCCTATCTAAATGAATGGGGGAATCCTGAAATCTCAAAAACTGCTCACTGAACTCGCAATTAAATTACATATTTCAAATCGGCAACAAATTCTGAAATGAACTGCCCCATGAATGTTTTTTCTTATGCTCAATTAGCGTTTAAAAAGCTTATTTTTCAGGCTAGACCAGTCAATGCACATGTGCAGTCATATCGCGCTTAAGACTGCGCATGGGCATCGGCTGGTCCAGCCTCAGGGTTCTATGGGAACCAGAGCTTCTAACGGCCGCTGCAGTGATGCAATGACTTTACAAATCAGTGATTGGCTCTTTCATTTAGAAGGCGAGACTATTTCGCCATATTGCACGTTGCATTTTCTCCCATTCATCATAAGTATAGGAGTGAAACATCTTTGTATTGTTACAGTATTTGATTCCATATACGAGAATCCATGAAACGCATTATTAGACCATTTTCTAAGGATTTATGATATATTAATTCAGTTTAAATCAACAAATCATAATGCTACACTCTTAAAAATAAAGGTGCTTCAAAAGGTTCTTCAAGAGATGCCATAGAAGAACCATTTTTGGGTCCACAAAAACCATTCAGTCAAAGGTTATTTAAAGAACCATCTCTTTCTTAACTTTTTGTAATCTGAAGAACCTTTTTTCGCCACAAAGAACCTTTTGTGAAACAGAAAGGTTCTTCAGATGTTAAAGGTTCTTTATAATTCCTTAATTTACCTTTGTAAAAAACCTCATTGCTGGCTACTCTCTGGTGTCTCAGACTATGACATCTTAGTCCTGTATCGGCCACTGTAGCTTCTCTAAAGGGAGGGGTGAGCGGGGACTGGGCCGTTGGTTGCAATTCGCAAGCTGACCGCTAGATGCCGCTAAAATTTACACTGCACCTTTAAATATCCAATGCAGGTTTAATATATGTGCTTTAATTTAATGATATAGATTCAGGCAGATTTACTGAATACAAACAGCTGTTTGTGTGACTGTCACTTGCATAAGACCCGACAGACCTTTTTTTTTTTAACAATGTTACTTGCACTTTAAGCTTATTTTGAAAATGATCAAGTTAGATTTATAGAGTACTTTCAACATTCAGTCCAAAACTCAGACCTACACTACAGCTACACAGCGCCGCTCTGCTCATGTGGGCAACGTGAACACTGTAACCTGGCAATATGGATGCCAAAATAAATACACAAAATGGGCCTAAGAGTGCTGTAGCCATTATATTCAAGCTCCTGGAAAACATTTTTTTCCGCTAGCACGGGAAGTGGATTCAAAAGCACTTTGTGCAGTCTTTCAACAGAAACATGATCAGACTTCCTCCATCCTTACAACCCTTCTTCTATGTGTCTCACTCATGTCACTTTCTCATCGTCTATCACCCTGTCACAGAACGATGGAGAAGGCGAAGAGGGAAAGAGAGCAACAGAGAGAGAGAGAGAGAGAAGAGGAGGAGAGGAGACTGGTACAATGGCCGTCACTGTGCCTGTACGGCTGCCAGGACGCGAGGAGGGAGGAGTGGAGGGTCTGACTAAACCGAGCAGTGTGGAAAGGCAAAAGAGAGAGAGTGAAAATCAGAGACAGCAGGCGGGATGAATAAGCTCTCCTCAGCCCATCTCCACCAGGTTCAGCCATACAAGGACGGGCCTGTGCCTCAGAAGGGTGAGAAAACCAACACCACACTCCTCGAACGCTCTGCATCAGAGCTCTTATTGTACACACCACTTTTCTCAGGATACCCTACACCCCCAGAAGCAGGACTAATGGATATTCCTGGTATCTTTTCCACTCTTAGCTCACTCTCTGGAGACTATACCTCTACCTGAACCACACTTAACAAAGATCACAGAGGACCATTAGAGGAAAAAGACCCCCTGCGCCAGGCACAACGGGTGTATAGATGTGTGTATACATGAGCATGAATGTGACAGACAGTGTTGTGGAGCAACTAACTAAAAGTAGAGACGCTACCAACCTAGGTTTCTCAGTAGTGTGACAGTAGCTCAGTTGTTTAAAGTGAACTCAAGTGAATTCAGGTATCGCAAAATCATAAATGCACAATAAGATAATAGATATTCATTGAGATTTGCATTACATGTAACGGTTTATATGAGTGTTTTCTTTAAAAAATAACTTAAGGCCATATATATTTAAAAATAACAAATAAATTTTTCAATATTAGCCAATACAGAGAAATTAAAAATCTCTAATGTGCCCTTTTTACAGACTGTGATGAGGCATTTTTTAAACATATAAAGTTCATTTATAACGCCATACTTTTTTTCTAACCTTAGAATTAAATGATAAATCTCTGACCAACACAATCAATCTCTTGATAATTTTTTCTCTTTTGTTGTTTATATGAGTGTTTTCTTTAAAAAATAACTTAAGGCCATATATATTTAAAAATAACAAATACATTTTTTTCAATATTAGCCAATACAGAGAAATTAAAAATCTCTAATGTGCCCTTTTTACAGACTGTGATGAGGCATTTTTTAAACATATAAAGTTCATTTATAACGCCATACTTTTTTTCTAACCTTAGAATTAAATGATAAATCTCTGACCAACACAATCAATCTCTTGATAATTTTTTCTCTTTTGTAAGTCATTGAAAGGTTTCCTTGGATTTTCTTTCATTTGCTATTGGAGGTATATGGGAAAGTTAAGTTATATTTGTTGTAGTTTCTGTTCACCATGACAGAAGTGTACACAACTATAATGACTTCGGCTTCTTAGAACACTGAAAATGTGAAAAGAGTCAATATTGGTTGATAAGTTAAATGGCATGATATATTACGCATCCCTAATCCTAAGGACTTCAATTCCTTAATGGTTCAGTTACCATTCTTCTAGTACTTTTTGAAATTTTTATTAGTGGCTACATAAATTAAATTTACAATAGTCTCTACAATTGTATACTAAAAACACATTTTTATTAAATTACTGACAAAACCTATACGTTGTTACATTGCCAATGAATAGTAGTGCAAGAAACATTGTCAGAATTTTAGCATGATGTTCCATCCACTTTTGGAGAAAACTTTGAAATATAGAAAATTTTAAATTTAAAGTAATATTTCCAAGTAAAAAATTTAATTTGCATGTACGTACCCCCTCAAATACAGCTGATTACTGCTATGATTCTGATTTTAATATAAATGTTTTATTGTATTTACTGTACTTCAGTTTGATCCAGTCACTTTAATGTATTTAAATACAACTGCTTTTTTCCAACAAGTCTTTGGTTACAAATATTAACTTTCATAGAAAGTTACTGTAGCAGGACTGTAGAATTGAGCTTGTAGCTTGTCAAGCTATGGTTTTCAAAGTGTCAGTCGCAGTGGTTTACATCCATCCAAACAACACCTGATGAGTTCTGGGAACATGCATGTACTTGTAAGTACAGAGAAAAACTAATTTTTGATTTTCATTAATCTCTATAGCTAAACCACACAAAAAGGAGCAACCATTCAAGCAATCATGCCACACAATTCCAAAATAATGTGTGGAAGCTGTCGGAAAGGGCACACACATACACACACATCCTTAAGGTGACATTATGCCAAGACTCTCTATGTTGAGTGCTGGAGACAACTAAGAGTAAAAGAATGCAAGTGTTCCCTGAAGAAGAAGAGAGGAAAGAGCAGGACTGAAGGGATTCCAGTTTGAGGATGAAAAACGAGGAGAGAGCTTGAACGGATCTTAAAATTCCAGCAGAAATATGTGAGGGAAAGATCCTAACTCTCAGGCACCAAAGTGCCTTCGGGGATCTAAAAAAATACCACAATTATACCAGAGTCCTCCATAACAGACCCTCATGACAGATGAACATAAAAGACTCTGAGGCCACTGACAGTAAACAGCAAGCCGACTGTTTATGTGTATGCTTGGGTGTCCAGTGTTTCTGACCACAGACATGGCAGCAAATCAACCCTTCTGCTACACCTCATTGGCTGCTTCCTTGTTCCTGCCTTTCAGCATCATTTAATCCAGAACTTTCCCTTATATATCTAATCCATTGTTTGGCATGGCTAACTCCAGCCTTTCATCTCTGCACTAAAACCGTACGCTGTAGCGAAACAATCTACAAAACAGATGCTGCTGAACCCCGTAACATACATTTTAGTAGAGAGAGCCTGAGAAAGAATAAAGAATGAGAAAAATGTTTTGATTGTGCAGAGAGAGATTGAGAACAGAAGGTGACGACCCTAATTTGGACTGGATTGGTGTCGGCAGTAAATTAACAGGGTTAACTG
Organism: Sinocyclocheilus grahami; assembly: GCF_001515645.1. Lineage (NCBI taxonomy): Eukaryota > Metazoa > Chordata > Actinopteri > Cypriniformes > Cyprinidae > Sinocyclocheilus > Sinocyclocheilus grahami. The sequence goes on from NW_015506161.1 coordinate 204,133, forward strand.
GATGGTTGCCTCAGATTTATTGGGAGGCCCAAAGCTGGATGTCTGAGGGTCAAAATAATGGCTGAGACATTTCATACTTTAAAAGTGGCATGCAAGTAGGGTGTCTTGAACATGATGGCTATGGCTCCGTCTACACCACACTCTCCTTGTAAGCACACGTACACTGGTGGGATGTCTGTGAGAGAATTTATGATTAGGACTGTACAATAGGGCCAACAAAAATCATATTGCAATTATTTTGTCATATAATGTGGTCTGAACTCTGAGGCAGCCATCCCATATTGAAAGTTAGTACAAAAAGACAATATCACACTGAAAAAAGCACAAACTCCAAACTAAAAAGGAATGTCATTTGACTCCAAATAAATGTTTTGCCCACACTGCCATTAAAGTTACTTTTAATGGAAAAAAAACGATGCAACACGTGACAACAAAAAACAAAAACACGAGACAAAAAAAGACATCACAAGACAAAATAAGAATAAAACAAAAACACCACAAGCCTAAAAACAACAAACAACATTACAAAAACTGACAAAAAGCAAACAAAAAACAAAATGACAAAAAGCAAACAAGATAACAAACAAAAGATAAAAACAAACAAGATAACAAATAAGACAAAAACAACACAAGCAACAAAAACAAAACAAGACTAAAGAAAAAAAACAAAAAAACAAGATGAGGGAACAAAAAGCAAACAAGACAACAAAAAACAAAACATTCCAAAACAAAGGAAAAAGCAAACAAAACAAATGAAATAAGACAAAATCAACAAGGAACAGAGTACAAGACAAAAAAACAAAACATCATAAGACAAAAAAAAACAAACAGACAAGACAAGATGAAAAAAGCACATTGTTTTTGCATTTCATTCAGTGTTGCAGTACTAAAATCTGGCTCAGCCAGGACTCAGTATCCAAGACTAGACTCACAAGTCCTAGACCATATTTTCTAGTCTAGTCACTGGTCTTAGACTCAGACTTGAGAGGGACTTCTTTCCATGTTTTGTCCGAACTTCAGTCCACACGGTTATCATTATGCTGTTACGGTGTTATCATGAAATACTTACGAAAGGCATATTACAATTTTTGTTTTATTGCGATTCATTTCAAATGTTGTGTGTAAAAACATCTAAAGAAAAGCGGTAACACTTTAGTAAAGGGACCAATTTTATTGGACGTTTATTAGTACTTATAAAGCACGTATTCTGCATGACCCTGGACCACAAAACCAGTCATAAGGGTAATTTTTCTGAGAATTTTTTTAAAATTGAGATTTATACATCAACTGAAAGCTAAATAAATCAGCTTTCCACTGATGTATGGTTTGTTAGGATAGGACAATATTTGGCCGAGATACAAATATTTGAAAATCTGGAATCTGAGGGTGCAAAAAAAATCGAAATATTGAAAAAATCGCCTTTAAAGTTGTCCAAATTAAATTCTTAGTAATGTATATTACTAATTAAAAATTAAGTTTTGATCTGTTTACAGTAGGAAATTTACAAAATATCTTCATGGAACATGATCTTTACTTAATATCCTAATGGTTTTTGGCATAAAATAAAAATCAATAATTTTGACCCATTCAATGTATTTTTGGCTATAGCTACAAATATACCCCAGCGACTTAAGACTGGTTTCGTGGTCCAGGGTCACATATTCTACATCTCTAATCCTACCCAATACCTAAATTTAACAACTACCTTAATAATGAGCAGCAAATTAGATGTTTATTGAGGTAAAAGTCACTTAATGGTTTGTTAATTGCGAGAATTGGACCTTAAAATAAATTGTGACCAGAAAAGCAGATCCACACACTGTACATTCTAAAGCACAAATATCTGCTGAATGTCCTAGCGACTAGCGTCCAGATGAAAACTCGCATTGATTAGATGTCTTGGAAATATCCATGCTATCAATAAAAGTCCAAACGAGATAATCTTCCCTTCTGAACTGCATAAGGACAAGTAAATTACAGAATTATCATTTTTGGATGAACTATTCCTCACATTCTTTCTCCCCATCTAGTTTTGCATGGACATTTTCACAGCATTTTACATCTATATTGAGATTTTTTTGTTGACAAAGGCCAGTGCTCAGTGCCACTATCATCACTGACTTCTCCCAGACCTCCCATGAGCTTCATTCAGAAGCATTCAAACGATGGTCTTTAAAAGGACCGAGCGTTTCTGACAAGGGAATTGGGATGTTATTGAGTTTAATAAGCGGTGTCATGAATGTCTGTTTATTTAGCATCCACAGCACTGATAAAATGACTGGAATGTCTTCAGCCATCAAAGGTCCTGTCTGTTTTTTCCTGCTCTGACATCTGCCTTGTAGAAACTTCTGTGGGACTGAGACCATTACTAAATAACAGACATATCTCGCAATAACTTTCCCACAACTTCATCTGCTCAATTTTAGCTTTTGGGACAGAATCTGGAGCACTTTCCCTTTAGATTGTTGCCTGTTCTTCCATTTTTGTATCCCCCAAGATGCTACAGAGTCAGCGGAGAACAGCACTAATAAGTACATAACTCATATAATAATGAAGATCTCGTAGGCAGCGTGCTATAATAATGCTAATAAACCCGAGGTTAAAAGAAGCTACAAGAAAGGTCAACCACACTGTTTCAATGATGTTCTAAATGAACCACTTCCAGGTTGAGCTTCAGCATGGCGAGGTGACCTTTTCAAAGTTTATGTACTCACCGCCCGCTATGAAAATATTGGAAATGCTAACCCTTTTATTGCGAACGGTATTAACGGATGGAAATCATAATCTAATTTCCTGAGAGTGCAATCCTGGAGCTTGTTGCGAAGAGTCATCGCAGTTCATTTGTGCCACTGAAAACCTGCTTTTCCCATGAAGTCATATATAGGCAGAGACTAAAGGGATTTATGAGCCACATCTCAGGAGCAGAGCAAAGCAATCCTCGTCCATGAGAAGACTCAATGCAGCATGTACTAGGAGCATGAACACACATGGAAGCTCCTCAGATGCATTAGGCAGAACTAACATCAATGTTCCGCTGCAGATCCCATCAACACGGAGACTTACCAGACCTCATCTCTCCAATTTCACTTGCTCGTTTTTGGCAACCTGTAACTGTATATGTTCAGTACTGATTCACATGGAGTATAAAAACTGAACACACACTGAAAAATAAACTTTAAGCAGTCTCATACATACATAATTTATCTTCCTAGAGAACAGACCAAAAATATTGACAAGTATTTAGTACTTTTTTCTATGAGCAAGAAAAAAAATTTTCAGCATGAGAACGTCCCATCGCCATTAATAATAAATGCTACTAGCTTATAAAACATACAGTAATAGTACAAGACATCTGATCCAAAAAAAATTAAGGCTTAGGAGAAGCACTATATCCTTAACCCTTGTCCTGTGCTTAAAGTCATTTACCTAATTTGGTTTTCCCGTTCAAAAATGACCGGCATTTAAAAAATTGCTTGTGAATCTCTCCTTATGCAATATTATCACCAATCTTGGATTCAATCCTTTTGTCAACTTGTTTTCTTTCAGTAAGCAAAGGTTTTGTATTTTGTTTTTGAACTGATTAATGGTAAAAAAAAGCATTATTTGTGGACAATTTTGGCAATGTTCTACAATCTATCCTACAATCTATCAGTACCAAAAAGAATTACAAACATGTGCTAATTGAAATAAAATACATTTTTGTAGGTAATTTTTTTTTACCACAAGTGCAAATAGGTGGGGGGGGGGAACTAAGTAAAAAAAATATAGATTTTCTGGGAAGTTGTTATACCCTTTAGGCTTAAGTCCTAAGTGTAGGCTTAAGACTAAGTGTAAATAGAGACTATTTACACTAAGTGAAAATAGCATATTTTCTTAGTGATAGATGCTACTTACACTACATGCAAATAGCTATAGATTCTATTTACACTGTTAAAATAGCAGGATTTTCTGCTATTTATACTACTTATTGCAAATAGTGGCAATTATCTACACCTCAGTATTGTACAGTAGTACATTATAAAACAGTATGCAATAACATATTGAGTGTAAATTATAATTTTAATTAAAATTATTAAATGGTTGCCACCTTATAGGGACAATAAAACCCTCCCTACACCTACCCGATAATTCATTTTCACCTTTTTGATTATTTCCTTCATTTTTATTGAAAATAAATGCCTTACCGATGTGATATGAGATTTGAAAAGGGAGAAAAAAAAAGAAAAGATGTTCAACGAGGCAGATTGGAACCTGGGTCGATCGCGTCAAAAATGACTATGGCATAACGCACTTTACCATCTACACCACTGTAGCTGTTGTTAATCAATCGTCTTTTGAAGTGTTGACCACCCCAATCACACTTTGGTGGGCGGAGTTAGTGTAAATAGCCTATGCCAACAAGGCAGGCTATTTGCACTATATGGGGGTAAATAGATACTTCGATAATATTAACTAGACTTTTTGGGAACAAAATCCTCTCTGGGTCAAAATGACCAAAACACAACATGAGGATGTTGTTGCTTGTTATGTCATGGCTGGTTCAGACAAAAATGGTTATATCTAGTCACATTGTGTTTGGTTAAGACAGTGTTATTGTCTTTTTCATGACTTACTGAAACCAGGACAAATAGAACCCTCTGGTTTTTTACAACAAAAGACATCCTGCAATCAGCGCTCCAGATCTCAGTTGTGTGAAGGCTACTTGCTATTTAAAACAAGAACACACTCTTCAGACTGTGCCGCCCTGACTTCTGTTTCAATAGGTCATACACAAGAACCCCTGTCAAATCATTTAATGGAGGCTTTATTGGTTCAGATCTGTTATTTTTTCTTCAGGTTTATATTAAAAGAGTTGAGAGAGCGACTCTACCTGAGAGAGGGGTCGGGACAGTCTGTGACTCTGTATGCTCTTCTCCTCTGAAGACCAGGAATGGAGCTGGAGGCTGAAAAATAAAGAAATATTTAGCTTTAATAAGTGCAGATCATGGGACATTTCTGAACTGGTGTTGAATTCAAGCAAGTTTTGAAGTAAACTACAGTTGACATGAAATGGGTTGCAGTTACATGAACCTGAGCCATACAGTTCGATTCAGATGGAAAGTAGAAATGGACCAAGAAACTCAACAGAAGTAAACATAAGAATGTGAAACTAGACAGATGTGTCAAGAGGAAAAGTCATACATTATGAGCCACAGGCACTTAGCTTAGAGAGAGAGAGCGAGAGAGAGCGAGAGAGCGCGAGAGCGCGAGAGAGAGAATTTTTTTTTTTACCAAGGATGCATTAAATTGATTCCAAAATATTCAATCTTACAGACCCCAAAAGTTTGAACAGTAGCTTACAATATCAGTTTTTTCCAGTAATGTATGAGATTATCTTACACTCCCTCTACCTTTTGCTGCTTCTGCTCGCAATTGTTTTATCTCTCTTACTTTGTTTCACTCCATTTCATCCTAATGTCATACTCCCTTTGATTTATTCTTTCTTCCTATATAGTACATTCAGTTTTCCCCCCTTCATCTTTCTTTCTGTCTCTGGCTCAAAGCTGAGGAGGTCTGGAGATGAGCTTTGGATAAGTCTAAATGCAGAAAGAGTATTTTGATGCTTGCAGTGATGGTATTTAAAATGGCAAATTAAGAAATGCTACTATTGGAGAGGGATAGAGTCAGCATAAAGCGGTTACAAATCTCGGTAACACTTTATTTTAAGGTGTCCTTGTTACACATGTTACATGTACTATTACAATTACAATTAATTATGCATAATTACATGCAAGTAACCTTAAGCCAAACCCTAATCCTAACCATATAGTAAGTACATGTAGTTAATTAATATTACTCACAGAGGCGGACTTAACCATTAGGCAAAGGTAGGCGACCGCCTTGGACCCCCAAATGCCAAGGGTCCCCTAAAATGCTTTTTATATGCGAGATGCGCGTTCGGTGCGGACGCACAAGTAGTTGCTGTGGTGTTCATTCACGACAGCCGTCTGTGCGTCTGCGTTGAACGTGCTTCTTAGCAAAAGTAGGGCGATGTAGAAAATGGGGATGAAATCCCGATATCTATTCATAAAAACGGAATTTACTGTGTAACGCGGAATGTGACGGAATGAACAGCGCAGACGCGCGTTTCGTTTGATATTTAATTTTAACAATTTAATATTTAAGCACGCGCAACGTTCGCGGTTGTCGTCTGTAGTAGCTAAATAGTATTTTTTGCAATTTAATGTTCACATACACTAGTCCACATCACGGTTTGATTGAAGTGTACTGAATTGCATTTGATTTATTCATTCAATATTTGACGAATTCCGTGACATTGATCGTTACACAGTAAATTTCTGTTGTGTAGCATTTCGAATGTACAAAAATTAAAGGGTTTGTTTAATTTTCATTGGAATAAAAGATAGATTAATGTTTTCGCCTTCATTTGATTACCAGAAAAATTAAATACACAACAGAATTTCTAAAAAATAAGTAAAATAAAAATTTCATAGGGCCCTATTATTGTATACAAATTAATAAATTAAGTTGTTTTTATGAATTCAATTAATTAGATATGTTTTTGATTAAAACATTAAAATGGAATACAGAAAATAAAAAAATAAAAATTTTAAAAAGCGCACAATTTGGGCCTTGAACGTAATTTTTGTTAAACTTTTAATAGGCCTAAATTGCTGGTAAATTAAACAAGTTTCGTGATTTTAATTAATTAGACATGTTTTTTGTTAAAATCCAGAAAAATTAAAATGGAAAAAAAAAACTGAATCCAGAAAAATTTAAACGGAAAAAAAAGATTTTGGAAAAAATAAAACTTAGGCTAATTTGGGAAAAATAAAATTTATTTCATAGGGCCCTACAAATATCATGCATCTGAAGCTATAATTTTAATACTAAGCAACAGTGCATATTATATAGGGCCTATTTTATTTCTTTAAACGGCGCTCACTCATTTTTGTGAAAGACCCAAGAAGGACCATGCACAGTCACTTTCCACACAGGCACACTTCATGTTTGGTTGAAATAATCCTTAAGCAATTTATAATTTCCTTCAGTTTAATTTAAATGTGCAATTAAAATAAATAAAAATAAATGTATATTTTAAAGTTTAGAATTAGACAGCCTTACGTTGTGTAGACATTTGCATAGTGAAAATTACCCCAACGCACCACCTAGTGTCCAACCTACTCTACTACTAATACCATTATAACCTGTTTAAATGTGAACAAGGGATTTACAACATTAAAGAAATCCTTTATTTATAACATATACATGAAAAATCTAAAAGATTAGACAACTATGGGACACGATCGTGCAGCAGCGAGCAACAGTGAAAGGAGCCTCAAGGTTGTAAATGTGTGAAATTGTATAGGGCCCCATTCCTGTACTTTGCCTGGGGGCCCCAAATCACTAAATCCGCCCCTGATTAATCAGTACTTAAATGTATAATTACACTGTAACAAGGAAACCTTAAAATAAAGTGTAAGTCAAGTCACCTTTATTTATATAGCGGTTTTAACAATACAGATTGTCAAAGCAACTGAACAGCATTAATTAGGAAAATAGTGTGTCAATAAAGCAAAATGACAATAGTAAACACTCATTTTTCAGTTAAAGACAGTTCATCATTCAATTCAGTGATGTCATCATCCAGCTCAGCTCAGTTTAAATAGTATCTTTGCAATCAAGTCAACGATATCGCTGGAAATGAAGTGTCCCCAACTAAGCAAGCCAGAGGCGACAGTAACCCAAATGTCTCTGCCAAATGAATTGGTGATTATATAATATATATTGTATTGTATTATAATATATTCACAAATGAAAAGACAAATTCCACAGAACAAGCACAACCTGAGGTAAAGCTTATCTATGTTATCCTTTGACTTATGGCTCCTTATTTTTCCCATTAGAAGACAGTGGTTGGATGGGCAGAGACAGGCAATTAAGGTGAGAACAGGTTGTCTGTACATGGAGTTCTAACAGAATGGGCATAAATTAGCAGTTGTTCAATGGCTTTTAAACACTTGATGCTTTTTGTTGACATGTACTGACATGATTTAGGGTCCCGAATCCACCCAGTATTGTTTGTGCTCAACTATGGCATTATATATATAGTACAACATGTGTTTTGAACACACACACACACTATTGTGCAAAAGTTTTTTTTTTTTCACCAACAAAAAATGGTTTAAAGTACGTTTTTTTTCTATCTTTTGCTGTAGTATGTCAGTAGGAAATATCAGTTTACATTTTCAAACATTAATTTTGCTATTAATTGTAATAATCCAATGAGATTTTTGTCTGAAAACAGCCAGTGCTCCACACAGAGATCTTAAATGACATGAAGAAACGGAACCAACGGCGACAGACTAAATCCAGAAGAACTGTGGCAATGTCTCCAAGATGCTTCAAGAAACCTACCTGTAAAGCTTCCTCAATGTGCACCTAGGGCAAAAGCTGCTTTAAACGCAAAGGATGGTCACATCAAATGTTGATTTGATTTAGTAAATAGAAGTTAATTGAGGAATAAAATCTATTTATGACATTATTTTTGAAAGCATCCTCACTTTACATCATTTTTACACAAGTGCCTAAAACTTTTAACAGTACTGTAGCTTTGCAGGTAGGTTTCTTGAAGCATCTTGGAGACGTTGCCAGAGTTCTTCTCATTCTCTTCTCATCTCAGTTGGTTCCGTTTCTTCATGTCATTCCAAACAGACTGGATGAAGGTGAGATCAGATCTCTAACTAATTAAATCGGGTTGAATGTTAGGTACGTTAACAATTTTTTTTTTATTGTTTAAATGATTCAAAGCTGAAAGAGTGAGTAATTTCTATACCATTCACATCACTAGCTAAAAAGGTGATTGTTTCAGACAGTTTTCTAGACAACCCCACATTTCTCTGGCAGGCAAGTCCTTAGCCAATATTTGAGTCAAGTATTGGAGGTTAATTGCGTATAAAAATAGACAATTAATTACCTTTGAGGCTACTGACAGCCATCTGCTGCAAACTCAACCTAAAATGTTTTATGACACAAACCGGTTATAATATCTTTTAATGTTTTTATTTTGAGATAATCCAAGAACTAAATCAATTCAGTAATTCAATACTTTACAAATGAAAGGTACTTCATCTAATTTGATTATTTTCTTTATTTGGATCTTGATGGATGTAAACCGAAAGACTAGATTGCCTATAACAAAAAAACACCTGCATTACATTGTGTAACTTAAGTTAAAAACAAGAGACTCAAAGCAGTGATACATTATAAACATGATTGAAGTTGTTGTACTGAGCTTATACGTGCAAATCTGTGACAGCATGACTGAACATCAAACTGCTTCCAAAAACAGCTTCAGTTAATATCAACGTGGTCCATCTACACTAGTATCCATGGTTTCAGAATTTTTAAAAATTACATTACGGACATAATGTGTTAAAAATAGCATAGCAGACTTTCTACTTGTTTATGCACATCTACACTACAGATACATATAGTGATACCAGCCTTATCGTTGTCAAAAAATTATTTTGAGCTGCCAGATAAGATCAAACCAGAAAATAAAAATCCTGTTCCAAACTGCTTTCACTTTGGTCGATACTCAATATACCTCCCTCAAATACTTGCCGTTTAAAAAGTGAGACACTTCTAAACTGACGTCATTGTGCTGTGTGCCCCATTTAGTTCTCAATGAGGTCATCTGCAAAGACCGATTGTGGATACATCAGCCTTAGCTGAAGGTTTAGTGTGATATTGTAGAGGAGGACTACAGTAGTTTGTCTTCTAATGCTCCTCTGAGAAGATCTTCACTTTTGAAGGCAAATGCATGAATTCCCAGCAAAACTCCCTGCAACTTCTTCCTTACAATATGATTTCCAGAGTGACTTCTCGTCTTGTGACAGTACACTTTCATTCTTTGGAAGATGACACATCAGAGCATCTCAATGCACCACATGTACTGCGGCATTCCAGCCATATTTTTAACTCACTAGAGATTAAATCATTACAAAGTCTATATGAGAACGTCACAGAAAAATGTAGAAGTAAAACTAGAAAAGGCCAGGAAAAACCATAAAACCACATGAGACGCACATCAAAGGCTCTTCACAAGCTGGAAAGTTCTCAAAGGAGCCATTAATGCTCGACGCAAAGCAAAGCCAAGAGTTACTGGTGGCAATAGAGACAATCTTAAAGACTTTGTGATCAGCGTTGAGGAGTAACTAATCAATATTAGCAACGATACTAGCTACATTTTTCAAACAATGTACAGTAACATTTGCAATAATAAAATAGTTTTTAACGTGCACAGTAACTGAAATTTAAAACTTAAAAGAAAAGCTCAACTGTTGTACAGATATAATACACTATGCATCAATTTCTCTTCCTTTTGTGCTTTGCACTTTTTAATGCAAAGCGCTGCATGCTGTGACTGTGTTTCTTCGTGACGCACTGTATTTGTTTTGTCCTATCGAATCTATCATATGTTGTTGCCTTATTAAAAAATATACTATACATTTAAAATAAATTTTAATTTTATAGTATATACACTTGTATATAAATATATTGTAAGGGAAACAGGTCAATAATTTAGCTCAAAGGATTTCACTAAATGTTGGATTTCTAAAATTGTGCACTGATTTTTTTTTAGAATAACTTTTGCTGCCGAATTATCCACTAACCTAGTTTATGATATATTTTTATCAGATTATGAATATACATATATTTTTTCATATTTATTGTTTATTTTTCTTTGTAATGAAGTAGTCTTTATTTAGTAGATTGTGAAAGAATGATTATCAGTTCCACACACAGAGATATATAAATTCTACATTTATTTAAATGAAAAAAAAAACTTCACTGGTATCGGATCGGTATCGGTCAATACTGAACCCTAGGTATCGGAATCGGTATCGGAGATGAAAAAGGCGGATCGGATCATCCCTAACACACACAAAAAAAGGATGAAACTTTTCTATTTGATAGCGCACTAGATAGCTGTAGATGGGCTGTGCGTTTGGCTGTGTGCATACACACGCGTAAAAAAACTATACTTTGTATACTTGGAGCTTCACACTCTTCTTGGAAGATTTTGCATTAGATGTTGAAATTCACTTCAGTGGTAATCAGTGGCCAGTTGCACAAACTGTTTAGACTTTAGTCATCTATTTTTTTTTTTCTTTAAAGGGGTCATATGATGCGATTTCAATTTTTCCTTTCTCTTTGGAGTGTTACAAGCTCTTGGTGCATAAAGATCATCTGTAAAGTTGCAAAGACTAAAGTCTCAAATCCAAAAAGATATTCTTTATAAAAGTTAAGAGTCAGCCACGCCTACCTAAAAACGGCTCATTCTAATGCCCCCACATACCTACGTCACTATCTGGGAAGATTTGCATAACGCCGCCCAAATGTTCAAGCAAAGAAAGAAGGCATAACTTTTATTCTCGCTGTAGTATTGTTGCTGCCGCCGCCATATCGTGAAGGCGCTGTGTGTTTTGTTGTGAAAGAGAAACTAATTTGTTTGTCCTTCCAAAAGAGGACGATATCTGCTTCGTCATGCCTGGAGCTGATCCATGCTGGTTGCTGAGGAAATACATCAACTTCACGCTGTGGATCACCGGATCGGCTTTCACCGTGGACGAAGCGGAATCCAGCCCGGGGTCTTCACATGTGGTTGCCGCAAGCCTCCTTCGTCGAATCTGCCGGCCGCACCGTTCTCAAGCCCGCCGCCTCTGCTCACTCTAGCCCTCCGGCCGTTCCTCACTATAGCTCCCCTCACTCTAGCCCCCGGCCTCTGCTCACTCTAGGCCGCCGCCGCTCACTCTAGGCCGCCGTGTGTGACGCGGTGTTTCGTTGTGAATGCGAAACTACTTCGTTAGGCTTTCCAAAAATGGACACGACTAGAAATCAGTGGTTAAGTTGTACAGTGTACAACACTGTTCCAGAACAGTTCAACCCAAATATTCAGATGTGTGCAGCACATTTTATGGAGGACCGTTTCCTGATCCTGGTAAAGTAGACTACAATGCCGGCTGTTCTGACTCACAGCTTGTAAGAGTTTTTATATTTTTTATATTTAAAGAGAGTTTTTTGGGCAATGTAGAGTAGGGCTTGTTGTTTGTCATTTCTCCGATCACAAATGCAGACATGGTTTTAGGTTTACGCGGTGCGATGCAACGCGTAAAAAGACAGTATAAGTTATTATAATCCATAATTATGTCCCCACTGGATGCAACGAATGCCTCGTTTATAATGGGTTTTCATGTTTTTGAATCATCGCTCCGGCCTGACAGGGCATCATCACAATATGGTAAGGGACGTAACATTTCCGTCACATGCTTGAGGTATTCGGCCAATCATAACGCACTGGATAGCTGGCCAATCACAGCACACTTTGCTTTTCAGACCGATGAGCTTTGTAAAAATCGATGCGTTTCAGAAAGGCGGGGCATAGAGGAGAAACAATAATGTACAGTATGTGGAAAATAATGTGTTTTTTTTTACCTTAAACCGCATAAACATTTCATTACACCAAATACACAAAATAATGTTCTTTTTAGCAACATCATATGACCCCTTTAAGTTACAAAAAGGTAGATTGGTCTACTTTGAATCTGAAAAAAATGACTGATTATCCCTAACTGCTAGTTGGTCACACTAGTCCTTTAGACAAATTCTTAACATACTGGCTAGGTTAATGCAACTGTACCCAGGTTTTATATACTATCTGGCTGCCACCGTTTTGTAAGAGGAAACACTTTACAAAACAGCTTAAGGAAACTCTCATTCATGCCAATAATTCTTCAAATTCTTCAAACTGAATTAGACACAAGTCAGCATCCCTCCTCTATTACATACTGTAGGCACTTCTATTTGTAGATGGATTGTCCTGAAAACTAAAGGGTCAAGTAGACAGCAGGATACTTGCATAACTCAGTCTAATATGAACTTAGAAGAGGGCAGACACACACCCTCTTCCTCCAATACTGTGGGCTACAGTACACACACACACACACACACACACACAGAGCTAGAGTGCCATTGTGGGCCCAGTGTTGTTTCTGGCCTGGTCAGAGAAATTAGGTCAGAAGGGAAAAATTTACTCACATGGACACAGGGCTCAAAGTGCATGTGTGTGAGAGAGCAAAGGTACCGTTCTGGCCAGAACAGTGCGTTTACTTGTGCTGACATATAAAGATGAGCAAAATCACAGGCTTCAACTAGCCAATGAGATGACTGAACAGGTAGTTGACTAATTGATCTAAATCAACTAAATCCTGTAAAATTGGACTGGTTTTGGGTTCATCGGACCTCAAGGTCTTTTAGAGGGAGTTCTTTCATTTTAAAAAAGCTACTGTAGGAGCAGCACAACCGCACAGGGGCAGTCGTGGCCTAATGGATAGAGTCGGACTTGTAACCTGAAGGTTGCGGGTTCGAGTCTCACCCCCGGCAGGGATTGTAGGTGGGGGGAGTGAATGTACAGCACTCTCTTCCACCCTCAATACCATGACTGAGGCGAGACCCTTGAGCAAGGCACTGCACCCCCAACTGCTTCCCGGGCGCCGCAGCAATATGGCTGCCCACTGCTCTGGGTGTGTGTTCACTGTGTGTGTGTGTGTGTGTGTGTGTGCGCGCACTTGGATGGGTTAAATGCAGAGCACAAATTCCGAGTATGGGTCACCATACTTGGCCACACGTCACTTCACTTGGATCAAATATCTAGCTCCCTTAAACATTTAGTAGTTACTGAATTTCAACAAAGACATTTCACATACCAAGACAAGACTCGTATTACTTTGAACGGGAGTAAGTGCAACACACAATAGGGCAGAATAAGTCTCGCCTTCTAAATAAAAGAACCAATCGCCAATTGAACTTTGCAAAGACCCGCCCCCTTTAGTTACTTTTGCTATGTCTGACAAGCCATGCGACTCACACTACACATGTTCTCACGCAGTGAAAAATTAATCGTGGAGCAAAGACGGCACTGACAACACAACAACAGACAAGACAGATCAGGTTACTTCTGGTATCAAACAAAGTCTCAGCTTTCAAATTTTGGAATGTTTTAAGAAATTCAAACAATAAATAGCATTTTGTGGCTCTTTAACGAGTTGTGACAGATCGCTGTAGTGCCTCAGTTCAAGCGGCACATGAACCAATCATCCCTATGTAGCGTCTGGACCACTCAAACACACAATATATATTTTGCAAGCTAGATTTAACAAATACTCTGTAACACCCCAGGAAGCCGAACAGGCCCCTGGTTCCATGGTAGCCCTGACACCTGATACATTTACGACCTCCTGGAATTTAGGTGAAGAAAATTGCTTCCTTGCCCATAAGGAAAATCCACAAGGGAAGGACTTTTCTTTGCTAATTAATTAATAGGAAAACCTTTCTTTGAATGCACACACATGATCCTTCAGGTCATTGGGTATATTATTGTCATCATGTATTTTGTCTTTGAAATTGTATACTGTTATCCAGGCTTATAATCGAAACACACTCCTGTCAACTTACATATATATAACGCTACCATGTTTAGTATCTATGAATTCGTATTTGGATGATCTAATTGAGTGTGTATCTCAGGTGTAGATCTGCTGAATATGCAAATGTTTCAATAACTTCATGTTCTTACTTTCGCTTCTCTTTAAAGGGTTAAGCGTTAACCCTTTCCTATACAAACTGTGTGTGTGTATGTGTATGTTAGACCAGTTTATGTGTTTATGTAGTATGTTAGACTAGTTTAAGTGTTTATGTAGTTAATAAAACCTTACTTGTATCACACTTGACATTGTTCATGGTTTTCCCATAACTGGAGTCACTTAATCATGCAGATTTATGCTACAAGCTTTTGTAGAATTGTACAGTAAGGAAGTTATTTCCCTTAACCAGGAAATTAACGTTCTTAGAATTGACAAGACAGTTGACCCTGAGAGGTCAGCTAAATATCTACAGCGGATCTAAATATTCATAAGTAATTATAACTAGTTATGATTAATTATTCATATTTCCTCATGAGCCGATTCGTTACACCTACCTCTTTAGTAGTTATAGCATGAAATAAACATGAATGAACATCAGAAGGTTTTTTTGTTTTAATTGCGGAAAGACGTCAATACACACCATTTTTCAAGTTCAAGTCCACTGATGTTAATCTACTCTCCTGTCTAGTTTGTTTGTCAGACAAAATGGCAGATTCTGCATTATGATTGGTCAGATCGCCTGTCAATCAAACTCTCTGCGAAGGGTCAATTGGTAAAGTCATTGTGTAATCACAGGTATCATGAGAAGCTCTGGATGCCATAGAAACAGTTAGTGCCTCAAGACCTGCACTCAGGAATGAACATAAGCATTGGCTTTATCAACCTGAAATATATATTTACTAGAAAATCCATGGCAGATGTTATTGTTGGCTTGAAAGATGTTATTCAAATGTGAGTTTGTCAAGAAGTTTTTGGGATTTCAGTATTTCCCCATTAGTATATAGTTCCCCACAAGTAGACCGAAAATGGTTTTGCAAAAATGGCTGTCTAAAGGCATTGCAAATATGGCCACAAAGTGAACTGACTTTCTTTAAAAGTGCAGTTATTTTCAACTTGTGTGAAATGTTTCAAAATAGAAAAAAGTCACAATTCTTGTATTTCATGACCATCACTGACATTTTAGATCAGTACTAATGCACTTGCATCCATCTCTGAAAGACAATGTAGATAAAGAAAATAAAGGCACCCTCACCTTTCTACGAGAAGTTGCAGAGTCGTGCAGCTCTTGATTTTGTTTTGTGCCTCTACGTTGAGCATCTCGCCAGTATTGAGTCCATTAATCTCCATGATGATGTCACCAAGCTGAAGAGAGGCCGTCTCTGCCTTACTGCCAGCATTCACCTTTAGACAAAAACACTCAACCAATCAGAACTCAGTCACGTACAGTCTGCGCCCCATTAAGAAGAAAACCCTTTAAATTTTAGTCAACAGGTATTGTTTAATGAATATTAAAAACATCACAAATTACAAAAATGTTTTGCTACTTCAAGATAGTAGGGGTGCTCCGATCGATCGGCTACCGATCATTATCGGCCGATAATCACGTTGGGGTGATCGATCGGCAGTCTCTAAAAGGCCGATCTCAAAAAAACGATCTCAACTTGATGACGCTGCCGTGAGAGGTTTGGCACGACATGCAGTGGCACCGTCTCAGTCTCTGTCCGGCGCGGGTGAAATAATTATAATGCTGAAGGTGAGGTACCTTCATATTTCTTCATTAAATAACAAAGTAATTTGAAAACCTTGTGTGAGATGTAATTTCACAAATAGCGTGAGTGAATCACCGCGCACGCTCTCTCTTTCACTCTCAAAATGCGCAAATGGCTTCAAATCACCACACATCGCGTCTATCTATAAGCAAGCTGCACGCTGCACAGTTGACACAGGAATTGTCACTTGCACAATCGAGGCAGTCACATAGTCACTAAAGTTTATACAAGTAAAGTTTTTGCATTACTTTTTAATTCTTGCCAGTGTTTAACCATTCAGCGCTCGCGCGCTCTCCTGTAGACCGTGCACACTTGCAGTGCACACACATAATGCCAGGTTCACATTACTCTGTTTGCAGTGCGTGGTATGTGGTGCGGAAATCCACGCTCATGTTAACGGATTAAAGTATTCACACTGCACACGGCAGTGCGTTCAGGAGCAGTGCGTCTGCAGCAGTGCAGAGATAGTTTCCGCACAGAGTCTATTTTTGCTGTGATACACGCGCTGAACTAAAGTGACAGCACATTGTTTGCAGTATATATGAAAACGAAAATGTAGCAATTGCACCATAAATGCATATAATTAAAGTATACTGTCTTTCACAGTCAACATATGGCTTGTTGGAAAAGAGCACTTTTAGATAAAGAAGGCAATAATAGATGGTAGGGTAGAGGTAGGAAAACAAAGTTCTTTATGAACCGCAGGATTGCTTGTAATAAAGGTTTCAATGCAAAAGGAAAGGCAGTAGAGCTGACTATTTCGGTCAATGGTAAGTTTGTGATAATGTAAGAAAAGTAGTTTAAATGTTTTGCCACTTTGCTTGAGCAACTTAATACATAAATCTAGAATTAAATGCAAAAGTAAAAAGCATTGAATGATGTTGTAACGTTTATTATTATTTATTAGCTCTAAAAAGGGGAATATTTATGACGAATTATAACTGGTTATGATTCATAATAAATATTTAGATTATATCTTCGAATTAACTGTAGCAGAGTCTAAAAATCCTGATTGAAGTATCACTATGTAGTTATAAATTATAAAAAGAAGGCTTTAAAAAGATCAGTATCGGTGATCGGTATCGGTAGATACCGCTTTCTGTGATCGGCCTCAAAAATCCCGATCGGAGCACCCCTAGTTTTCTGTAATAAATGGAACATTGTTTAACCAGTTCTGCTCATTTAAACTTCACAGAAACATTATGTAAGCTTGCCAACATAGATATGGTCTGTTGAATTATTAGTAATGTTTATTGCCTCTCTTTACTATATTTGTATTCCGACTTGTTATACAGTGTGCGGATTTAATTGCCAAAACATATGACTGTTTCTAAACAGGTTTTCTGAACACTTTCTCATCTGTCATTTGGTTGAAAACTCCTGCCCCAAACTTGGTTGAGTCAATTTTGCTGTCAAACAGAGCAATGTTTTAATAACACCACAGATTTTTCTTACGGCATCAACCCACCAATGGATTACTTATAGTAGTGTTAAAGTTGGCAGGAATCTTAAAAACAACTAGACAGGGGCTGCTGTTAGTTGAGCAAAGCTTTGAATCCCCTCAAGACTCAATAGTCAATAAGGCCACAACCTCATTAGTAGGAGAAGAGGAAAGCAACACCTCAGCTCGACTCAAAACACACAAACAGCCCGGCACAGAGAGGCCCTGCAGACTGCCAGTCAGCTGTTGTTGTTGTTGATGTTAGCTGAAAGCGAAGGGGCAGAGGTGCCATGTCTGAGGGCCTGCTCGAGTGCCAATTAACTGTTGCTACAGAGACACACAATGGAGCGCGTCTCATGTAATCAGAGTACGCCTCGCTTCATGTGGAGTGCGACTATCCTTCCCCTCTGTGTGTGACTGTGGTGAAGACCTGAGAGACAGATGAGCACTTACCCTCATACTTCCCTCTAGAATTTGAATTATAGAGTAACTCTCACCGGCGTAAAGTATTTTTATAGGAATATCTAGGTAGATAGTTTCTGAGCTTTGTCTCACGCAACAGTGTCAAAACATGTACGTAAAGCTTGAGGAATCATGGAGAGTCTGGAAGGGTGAGATCAGACAAAGGCAATAAAAAGAGGGGAGCACAAGATTTGTGCCCATGCCAAACTCCTGCTACTACACTCTGCCCCGTCTCTCCAAATGGCCCTTTCGAGCCCTGTGAAAAAAAAAAACACCCATGCCGTTCTATTCTGTGTTTCTTACAACCCCTCTCAATACCAAAGGTCTCCTGCACTGCATGGACACCATTAAGCACTCATTTTCCTCACATATTGGCTGTTGAGGGAACAACACAAGCATAGAAGTCTGAGACAGTGAAGTCCCTAAAGGGTAGTTCACGCAAAAAATAAAACTGCATCATGCACATTTGAGATCACATTTACTATATTTGATGAACTGAATAAATGTGCACTGACTAATGTTTGAGTGTGAATAAAATACTAAATCAAATGGGTTCATCAAATAAAGCAATCAAAGCTCTTCAGAATTCCTGGAGTCTTTCGTCTTTATGAACTTTTTAAAGCATCAAAGTTTTGGCTGCAGACTTTCAAATGGAGAGAAAGACATCTCTCAGGTTTCATTAAGATTAGCTTCAATTGTGTTTCAATGATAAAAAATCTTGAGTAAATGACAGAATTTTCTTTCTTTTTTTTGGTGAACTGTCCCTTTAATAGTGCATTTGAAACATTGTGGTAATGGGAAACAACAAGGATAATGAAAGCCATAAATTTGAAAATCTCAGTGTTCTAAAGTGGTTTATGTTTAAATGCAATGGAATTCTGGGTTACAATGCAGATGTGACCAGGATCTAAAAGGAAAGGTTCCATTAGCTGCCTTTAATTAGAAACACTATGGTGTATTTCTGGATAACAACATGGAATTTGTTTGCATGAAATAAACTTTTCTTTTTTACTTGAGGAACTGTTTTGGTTAATTTTGAAAATTGTCCCAAAGCCCATGAAAAACAAAAATAAATGGGTTCCAGACTAGGTGGCAGGAGTACAGCAGATTCTGAACTTCTCAGCTGAAAAACAGTCTTTCACAACTGCCTGAGTGTTGAAAGCTTGAACTCAAAAAAAGCAATTGATTAACCTGTTCTGAGAGACCAGACTCACGCTAAATAAGTGTGAACCCAACACATTTTTTTGTTTGTTTATAGTTTAACGCCATACCAGTTACCATAGCTATAGTCATGGTGTGAAAAAGAAAAAGAAATTAAATATATAGACCTTTATAAGATGTTTTTTTCTTTATTTTTGATAAAATTTCTAAACCTGGTTTCACTGGTTTTAATAAGGGTCAACTGAAAAGTAAAGAATCCTATTGGAGTTCAAGAAGGATCTTCATCCATTAACAAAAATGTACGGATCATTCTGGTGTGGAGTGTAGATAATTTGGTCCCAGTTTCTCTGGTGTTTCTCCACCAACCACCGGATTGATTTTGTAAAGTTTATTGGGGTGTATGACGGAAAACTTTCTCCGATGTTTACAAGTTGTTGGCGATAATCCTTTGGATGAGTTTGAGATTTTTTCTTTCTTGTAAGATCCATGGTTATGTATGTATTTTTATTATTCCAAAGGGAACCTAGTGATTCATGCTGTGCTTAAGCCTAACTTTTACACATTGTTGCGTAAGTTCATATTCATATTTTCTATTATTCTAAAAAACATCTGCAATAAAATACAATAACCAGGAACTTCCTCTTTAATTATACATGTCTTGTTTGGTTGAAGTAGTCAGGGAGACAGAGTGCAATACAGTGTGTAATGAGAAAAGTTAGGTATGAGGCATCATTGCTTTAATCACTGATGCAAAAAACAAGGAGATGAACCATGTTCTGGACTGGTACTTTGGTTAACGGGGATGAAAACTTACCTTGGAAACTGTTATGGCCTTCTTGAAGTCTCGCCCTCCAGAAATTCTGAATCCCCAGGGGGACGGGCCAATCAGGTTCACTGTAAATGGCATCATGTGACCACAGGCTGCTGCCCAATGCTCTCAGGAGTGCTGCGAGAGGAAAAAAGAAGGAGTATGAGAAGAGGCAAAAAACCCACAGATGGAGAGAGTGTCGGTCAAGTTTAATTTGACATCAAGCTGAAATGCCACAGATGTGTCTCATAGTTTCCACATCTCTGAGCCACTGGCTGCTGTTGAAAGGTAAACTGCCTTCACCTGCTCTTCAGAACACCTTTCATCCTATTCCACATGACTGCAGCTCAAATCCACAGGCACTTAGCAATCAGGAATCATAGAGAGGTGCCACATGACTGACATGAGTGTGTTTTTAAAGCTGTAGCACCCATAAGGAGAGCAAGAAACCACTTTAGATTCAGCTCGAGTCTCTTAACTTATTTTCTTCAATATTAATGATTAAAATTTGTGAAATATTTTTTTATTATTATTATGCAAACAGATATACTATTTACAGGTGACAAATCAAATACAAAAAAACCGAGGTCAACAAAACATACATGACAACCAATATGATATGATATGATATATGAGATATATGATATGATGATATATGATATGAGAGAGAGAGAGAGAGAGGCCATGCATGTGAGGCCATTTTGATGCAAAGCGATGATGGCTGCACGTGTTTTTTGGAGGTAACCATTGCTAACAAGAACACAATAATTGGGAGTGCTTCATCCCTCTTTTTATAGCAATGAGTCTGCTCTTACAATCTAATTAGTATGATAGTGAGTGGTGGACAGTAATGAAGTAGTTTTACTTCGTTACTGTACTTAAGTAAATTTTTCAAGTATCTGTACTTTACTGGAATAGTTTTATTTTGAGTAACTTTTACTTCACTACATTCCAAAGCATAAGATCATACTTTTTACTTCACTACATTTCATAAAACTTATCGCTACTCCTTATAATATATCATGTGCTCCAAGACGCAAAAGCGGTGTCTGATTCGAGAACGAACTGATTCTTTTCAATGAACTCTTTAAATCGGTTCACAAATCGCACCAAACGATTCATTCACGTATTGGAATGATCTGATTGCAGCTGTTCTCGAGTCGACAACTCACTGATTCGAATGAACCGTTTAGTGCGAGTCTCCAGTGACCTGAACTCACAAGAAAGAACCGGGAGATCATGCGAGAGCGCGCACAACTGATGCTGTTAAAAGTAAGTTACTAATGTCGAATTTTAGGATTAATTATTGTAACTGAAAATCATATTTAGGTCAAAGCTGTCAGTTGTTTGTGAACTAAATCTGCTGTAAAGGGTGATCTGTTTAAGCCCACTGAAATGCTTGAATGCAGACACATTAACATCAGAGTCTCTATGTTTTGATTATGTTATGATTTTTATCAAATTTATGTCACTGCCAAAACTTTTGGCCATGACCGTATATTGTTTTTTTCCCCCTTTCCTTCCCCCTCTTTCCCTTATTTATGTTCCAATAAATGTATGCATACCATCTAATATGTGAAAATTAGTGAAAGAAATTGCTAAAAAGGATTTTATTTTTTTAACAAAGGAGCCATCATTTTGATCAAAAAGTCAGACGCAGTTGCAAAATAAAAAAAAGACAAAGAAACCAGTTTAGAATTAGTAATTTAAACCGATTATTGGGTATAATCTATTTTAAATAACTAATTCACAGAAATTAAATCAAATGCTTTTAAAATAGGTATTAAAACATTAAAAATGTATATTAAGCATTTAAGATATCTGCAACTGAGCAACTCAAAAATCTTAAGGTGGCCAAATAAAAGTGCATTAAATCATTACAATATTCACAATGTTGGTACTTTAACAGCAAAAAAATAATATTGCAGCTATATCAAATATTTAAATAAATAAATAAACACCCAGCCATTGTGTAGATCTGAGTAATCTTGAACATTCATAATGATGAGCTCTTTGGAGCCGTGATGATTCACTGTACCCACTTCAAACGCACTGAACCTCATTGAGACCACGGTAAACGATGGTGCAAACATTTATTACTAACATATGTGCAGGCCAGGGCAACGAGCACCCGGGTAGAAGACCCTAGAGGTTTTTTTATATATTTTTTTTTTATTGGAATATACAAAATACAATGAAAGAGCAAGAATACCCTATAGAGTTTACGGACACATCTGCTCCATACAAAAACCACGACCACCACAAGATTTAGTAGTCAAGACATCTTGCTTTACTGTCAAGCTTTGAGGCCAAAATAAAGAGGTTTTATAGTTTAACCCCCTGACAGGTTCACACTTTAAAACTTCACGTTAAAAGACTGACGCGTCACGGCTAGGGCTGGGTATCGTTCAAAAATTATCGATATCGATACCTTGACTTCGATACCGGTTCCTGAACGATAGCCAAAACGCACACAGCAATCGGAAGTTATTACAAAAACTTAATGGTGATTTAAAGTAAGTTTTGAGTAAAAGCGGAATATAAATCGTATTTATTGTCTTATGCAGGGGTTAAATTGAGATTTGTTATGTGTGTGGGGGTGGGGGGCTCTATGGTATCGAGCTTATATATATATATATATATATATATATATATATATATATATATATATATATATATATGTGTG
>NW_015506161.1:227394-227868 GCF_001515645.1 Sinocyclocheilus grahami
GTATTCGGATGATCTAATTGAGAGTGTATATTGTATGTTTATACCTACGCAACATATGAGTGTTCTAAGAGTCTTTAGTAATTTTGATCCAAGTTACATGTGCAAATTACCATGCCCTCGAACAAAGGGTTGTAAAACCCTCCAGCAATTGCAACCTCCCGCTTGGAATTTCTTCCGTTCTCATTGGACAAGCCCACCTTGAGAGGCGTGACTCTTCTCCGACCTTAAAGGCCCACACCAGGGACCCTTCCACAGTCGGTGGTTCTGTTAGGTTTCGATAAGATGTGAGATCCAACGCTCCAGAACATCCTAAGTTACGTGCCAGGCTTCGGCCTCGACCTTTCCATTGATCAAGATTCTCTGACTCAAAACTGGTTCTTTTCATCGACCCAAATTCAGCAAAGATCAACTGGAAACTTCAGATTACATCAAACCTCTCTTTCAGACAGATGAGACATGCAAGTATCAAACTTA
>NW_015506161.1:228305-229054 GCF_001515645.1 Sinocyclocheilus grahami
AACCCTACCATGTTTAGTATCTATGAATTAGTCTTCTGATGATCTAAACAAGCGTGTATAGTATATGTTGGTACACAGGCAATATATATTAGTGTCCTGAGAATCTTTAGTAATTTCGATTCATGTCCATTTGCAAATTACCATGCTTAGAGACAAAGGGTCGTAAAACCCTCCAGCAATTGCCACCTCAAGCTTGGAATTTCCATCTTTCTCATTGGACAAGCCCATCTTGAGAGGTGTGAATCTTTGCAGGTTTTAAAGGCCGCACTTCATGTGACCCGCACAGTCGGTGGTTTGTTGATATTCTGAGAAGATGTGAGAAAAACGCACTCCAGGACATCCTAAGTTTTGTACCAGGCTTTCGGCCTCGACCTTTCCATTAATCAAGATTCTCTGACTCAAAACACTGGTTCTTTTCATACCCAAATTTAGCAAAGATCAACTGGAAACTTCAGATTACATCAAACCTCTCTTTCAGACAGATGAGACATGCAAGTATCAAACTTAGCCTTATTAATTGATACATGAGGTATCATTTTCACCTTTTTACAAAGGTGTGTTTGAACTAAGAATCTGATGTTTCCCTCGGGCAGATCTGCTGAATATGCAAATGGTTCTATAATGTCATTCCTTATTTCTCTTCTCTGTACTGAGTTAAGCTTTAACCCTTTCCTATACCAACTGAATGCATGCGTGTGTGTGTGTGTGTGTGTGTGTGTGTATGTTAGACCAGTTTATGTGTTTATGTA
>NW_015506161.1:229350-237237 GCF_001515645.1 Sinocyclocheilus grahami
TTTGAGCATGAACCGCCTTTTTAAGGTCATGCCACAGCATCTCAATAGGATTCAGGTAAGGACTTTGACTTGGCCACTCCAAAGTCTTCATTTTGTTTTTCTTCAGCCATTCAGAGGTGGACTTGCTGGTGTGTTTTGGATCATTGTCCTTCTGCAGAACCCAAGTTCGCTTCAGCTTGAGGTCACGAACAGATGGCCGGACATTCTCCTTCAGGATTTTTTGGTAAACAGCAGAATTCATGGTTCCATTTATCACAGCAAGTCTTCCAGGTCCTGAAGCAGCAAAACAGCCCCAGACCATCACACTACCACCACCATATTTTACTGTTGGTATGATGTTCTTTTTCTGAAATGCAGTGTTACTTTTACGCCAGACGTAATGGGACACACACCTTCCAAAAAGTTCAACTTTTGTCTCGTCAGTCTACAGAGTATTTTCCCAAAAGTCTTGGGGATCATCAAGATGTTTTCTGGCAAAACTGAGACGAGCCTTTGTTCTTTTTGCTCAGCAGCGGTTTTCGTCTTGGCACTCTGCCATGCAGACCATTTTTGCCCAGTCTCTTTCTTATGGTGGAGTCATGAACACTGACCTTAACTGAGGCAAGTGAGGCCTGCAGTTCTTTGGATGTTGTTGTGGGGTCTTTTGTGACCTCTTGGATGAGTCGTCGCTGTGCTCTTGGGGTAATTTTGGTCGGCCGGCCACTCCTGGGAAGGTTCTCCACTGTTCCATGTTTTTGCCATTTGTGAATAATGGCTCTCACTGTGGTTCGCTGGAGTCCCAAAGCTTTAGAAATGGCTTTATAACCTTTTCCAGACTGATAGATCTCAATTACTTTCTTTCTCATTTGTTTCTGAATTTCTTTGGATCTCGGCATGATGTCGCTTTTGAGGATCTTTTGGTCTACTTCACTTTGTCAGGCAGGTCCTATTTAAGAGATTTCTTGATTGCGAACAGGTGTGGCAGTAATCAGGCTTGGGTGTGGCTAGAGTGTAATAAGTGTGGCTTATTCAAACAGCAGATTCATCACATGTTTATGCATGGGCTAATGAAACTTTGACTCAACTGATTCGTTCAAAACACGGAATCAATCAGCAATGAAATTGGCTGGTTGCTGTGAGATGCGCTGTTTCTGCCTAAAATGTAAGTGACCTAATATTATTGTATTTGCTTATTGAACTGTTTATAGAACTATTAAACAGTCGTAATGGTGAAAACGTTGTGTGATGTTGCCTAACTAACTGTATTTTAAATACAAAAACTTTCCATTTTGAATTTTTACCTCAGGATCCTGAGTTTCTTAGTGTTGCGCATTTTGATTTCTCCTGGAGAGGCTGCGGGAGCGTTGCCTCAGCAGTGCAACCTTATACTGTCAATAGATGCATTATATACATGAGATATCCACTATTCGCCACCTACTCTAAATGTAATAAAATCGTTTTGGTGTTTACATAGTTACTTTTGGTTACTGATGTTTTAATCATGTTACTTGTCTAGCGTTAATGAGTTAATGTCAAGCCCTGGAGTCTATGTGCCGGGGCTCAGCCCCAGACGGCCCAGCCCAATTTAAACCCTGGTCTTATGTAGCATGATGCTACAGTGTGCATGAATGGTCACATAACACGCGCTTTCGGTCTTGTAGTATGAACGGACATCTTCATATGATTGGAACTCTACACAGCTCCCGCGCTACTCTCCATTGGAAATGAATGACTTTGTCAGTCGCTTGTCGGAGATAGTGGAAAGCCGGCTTAAAACACAGTGGAAACGTCAGTATGACGAGGATCGTTTTCATTTTAAAACAAAAGCGCACCAGTGTAAATGTAGCCTTACAGCTACGGGGGCTGGGACGCGTTCACACTAAATCCTCACGTGTGAGTCACATCTCGGAGTGTCACAGTCACGGACCGACTGTGCAGATCTATTGGTGTATTTGGCTATAGTAAGATACCACGAGCAGACTGCTCTCGCGGATGTCAAACACTGATCGATCTGCGCCTCACTGACGTTGATGAGATTAACCCCTTAGGTATCGAAATTTGGTACCGAACGACGAGACGTTTTTCGATACTCGATAGTATCGAGGCAATTCGGTCGGTGCCTAAAAAGTATCGAACTCGATACCCAGCCCTAGTCACGGCTGTAATTGAACAGGTAACGCAACTTGATTTCCCAATCCCCTGCTCCCCATTCATTTCCTGCACTCGCTACACTCACTGTAAATAAATGGTTAAATTGTAAAATATAAATATAAATAATTAAGTTTGTGTACACATTTCTTGGTTTTATATATATATATACACATACACACACACACACAGTATATAAACACATCCAGTCAACCAACAAATCATCTTGAAATAAAAGAGTCTGCATCAGATCACTTCAGTCTATCTGTGACACAAATATTCCTTAAAACTACTTAAAAGAAAATTGTGGAAGAAATGAGCAACTTACCAGAGCTAGCTCCAAAAAAAAGAAAAGAAAATTATATAAATTTACACATCCTCGTGTCATTCCAAATACGCACAACTTTTTTTTTTTCACCTGTGGAACATAAATAGATACATTACGTGTGCAAGCAAGACTATGCTGGTCGCTCTTTAACATGTAATTACAATAAATGGAGACTGAATATTTCAAGCATCATAAAAGATGCAAAAGCCTCAAAAGTTTAATATAAGTGATCCATACGACTTGCGTGTTATGTTCCAAGCCTTTTGAAATATACAGCTTACTAATAGCTTTGTGGATATACACAATTTTGATGGCTTTAGAAGGCTTTTAGAAGCTGAAAAGCTCCAGTCGTCATTCATTGCAACTGCATGGAAAAGAGCGACAGGTACATTATTCAACTGGCGATGCAAACGCATTGACTATGAATTGCTCATTCATTCTCGTCAGTGTCTACATTCCTCCGCAAGCGCACGTGAGCTCCGCTTTACAGAAACTCGCTGATCAGATCACAGACACAGAACAACAACACCCGGACTCTGTTTTAATCATTCTCGGGGACTTTAATAAAGCAAATCTCTCCCGTGAACTGCCAAAATACAGACAGCACATCACATGTCCCACCAGAGACCGTAATATACTGGATTACTGTTACACCACAATAAAGAATGCATATCACTCTGTTTCACGAGCAGCTTTGGGGCTCTCTGATCACTGTTTGGTTCATCTTATACCGACCTACAGGCAGAAACTGAAATCAGCTAAACCTGTATTAAGGACTGTAAAAAGATGGACTAATGAAGCCGAGCAGGACTTAAAAGCTTGTTTTGACCTCACTGATTGGAGTGTTTTTGAAGCTGCTGCCACCGATCTGGACGAGCTCACAGAGACTGTAACATCTTATATCAGTTTCTGTGAAGATATGTGCATTCCTACCAGGACTCATTTAACCTACAAAGACGACCAACCATGGTTCACTGCAAAACTCAGACAGCTCCGTCAGGCCAAAGAAGATGCTTACAGGAAGGGGGGAAATGTCTTGTATAAACAGGCTAAATACACACAGGAAAAGGCGATCAGAGTGGCAAAGAGGAATTATTCTGAAAGAATAAGGATTCAATTCTCTTCCAGTGACTCGGCATCAGTGTGGGAAAAGTCTGAAAGAAATCACCAACTACAAGACACCATCCCCCAGCACTGCGGAGAATCAACACCTGGCAGACGATCTGAACAAGTTCTACTGCAGGTTTGAAAAAAAAGGCCTGTGGCTCTAACGTATGTGGTCATGAACCAAATCTGCTACCAAATCTGACCTCAGAAGACTACAGAGGGTAGTCCGGACTGCTGAGCGAATAATTGGTACAACCCTCTCTTCTCTCCAAGAACTGTACTCATGCAGAGTGAGCAAAACGGCTGGCAAAATCACTCTGGACCCCTCACATCCAGCACACTCCCTCTTTGAACTGTTGCCATTTGGTCGACGCTACAGAGCTCTGAGCACCAGAACGGCCAGGCACGGGAACAGTTTCTTCCCTCAGCCAATCCATCTCATGAACACTTGACAATAACTGTGGAACACACACTATTTATTCACTCATACACTTATTTATCTAACACACATACTCAGTCTACATTTCAATTTGCACATAATATACCTGTACATACAAATATTTTTATTCCTTATTTACTTGTTCTATTTTTTATTTTTTTTTATCTGTGTTTTTTTGTTCGGTCACTGTCATTCTGTTGTACTGTGGAAGCTTCTGTCACGAAAACAAATTCCTCGTATGTGTAAACATACCTGGCAATAAAGCTCATTCTGATTCTGATTCTGATTCTGACTATCAGTGGGAGTGCAGACAGTGATCTGCAGCCTGATACAATTATATATGTCCTTAAATGATAACAGAATTTTCTCTTTTCTTGGGTGTACTGTCCCTTTAAAGATACTGAAGACACAAGTGAAGCCTTGGCCTGCAGCAGCCTTGTACAAGATCCCACTAAGTTATTGATGAACTATTTACCTGACAGTTAAAACATGCCTGGACTCTCTGGTGGAAACTTCAAAAGCAAAAACTGTTCGCTGTCAGGATCAAGTGATGTATGAGAACCGGCTTTGTTGTCAGTCAGCACATGGGCTCTGGAATGTGATTTGTGATGACTTTTATAGCTACTGTAAATATCTCAGATTAGAAATTCGATGTAAAACTACTGTTTTTGGGCGTGGACAGTTTGTTTTCCCTCCAATACTGAACTGAGGTTTACAGCCTTTATCTGTCCCTGTCGGTCTGCTTACTCGCCCTGATTTGACCTTTGATAGTTTCAATGTACTTATGCAACAATGAGGGGGGAAAAGCCACTGTTTACATCTAATCAAAAGACTCCAGTCATTTAAGGGCTGGTCCACCATACTCTTAAATTTTCAGAACTATTTTCAGTCACAAACTTACCACAAAGTTCTACTTTGGGAAGAAGAAAAAAGGCATGTTATATTGTACATTAGGGGCAGTATGACAAACCATGTCATTTAATTCCATGATAAACATGGAATTTTAGCTGGAAATTCTATTGAAAATGTTTTGCATGTTAAACAGGCATTAGGTAATTCCCATTTTTGACAAATTCAGGAATTAAATCAGGGATGCATGATATATTGGTAGAATATTGATTACAGGCCATTATTACACATTTCGTTTTTTTGTAATTTATTGGTATTATTTTATATTGAATATTTAATTATTCACGCTTATTTCTTATTTTTACATTTAGACTATATTTCCCATCCAAAGCTAACCTAAAGTTAATAGCAAACACTTTAACACTGTTACTGTAAATATAACCTTTAGCAAATATCAATGAATTAAAATTTTTTGTTTTGCCTAATTTGACTTATTTAAACTCATTTATTTGTAAAAATTTAGACAAAATAGTATTTTAAAATGAATGAACTTTTAATGTAAATACTGCACATTATAATATTGTCTAATTTGACTTATATTTAAACTAAAGTTTTTTTTTGTTTTTTTTTTAAACAAAATAGTATTTTATTATGAATTAATTTTTCATACTGTACATTATAATGCTATGCCTAAAAATACTTATTTAAAATAATTGTTATTTTAAAATTGAGACAAAATAGTATAGAATTGCAATATGAATTAATTTCAATATAATATAATACTGTTTATTCATACGGTTAATTATTATGTTATGCCAAAATTGATTTGTATTTATTTATTTTATTGTCATTCTAAATTTTGATGAAACGGTATTAGAATTTTAATATCAGTCATGAAAATATTTTATATTAATATCCTTAAATTAAATACTTGGTCACAATCTAAAAGACAGTATAACTACTTTCTAAAACGTTTGAAAAACACCTCTCTTGCATTCTTACTCACACTCACATGCAAATCATTCATCACTAATAACAGCACAATTATATCTACTGAAATGCAAACATTTTAGCATAATCTTAGCATGACCAGCTGACACCATTCACTCAGCATATAGTGTCATACCAGCCTTACTGCACATTTACAGAACCAACTGTGTTTTGAAAAGACCACATGGCTCATACACCCCTGATAATGATGTAATTAAAGAAAGAATTAAAGGAATCTGCCCATGTAAACACTGTAGATAGGTCAGCGTCTGTGTCACGCTGTCCTGAATTTAATATCAACAGGAGAAAGTGTGTGAAAGCCTGAAATTGGCTCCATACACGGGACAAGCAAAACCCTCACGCTCTCATGTCTCTCCTACCCAGCGTGACCCAGTTGAGGCTACGGATGTCGCTGCATTCTTGGAGAGTTTGGTCCAAGGGAATGCAAATCTATCCCATCATTAGCTCTCCAGGCAATTAGCAGCCTTAACGATGCCTCTGTTCGGGAGGATCTCTCTTAATTACTGCGGCCTCAAGAGACTTTGGCTGCTCTGCGCTGTTGTTGAGTTTTTTTATGTGATCACAGAGGAGGTGGCAGCCACATTTAGGGGAGTCCATGTTTCCATGTTGACATTTGTTGGCATTTGCCAAAAGACCATTAGCTTGAGTTCTTTTTGCTTCAGCGAGAGGAAACTCAAGGAGATGTGAGAATGGAAAACTGGCAAACCGGTCAACCGGTTTTACGCATTTAGATACATAGTAACGGCTATGCAATGCTAACTGCACAGTAACACTGGATAAGCTGATCCTCTTGCTGTTCTTACTAACAAAGCGAAAGGAATCTGTGTCCGCTCGGCGTGATTGTTTCCTAACAACACACCTGACCTGCAGCTATTAGCTTTTTGTTTCTGTCAGCATCAGTCCATGACACAGCTCACAGGTTAGGGCCATCAGGGACTGGTATTACCGGTTCAAACTGGCCAACTTTCCCCTCATATTGCATGTTTTCACAGTGACCAGTCTCATGACATTATTTCAAATGAGGCATAGTGTTGATATAATACAAGAATAAATTGAAATACCTCAGAACTGTAAGAATGGTATGTAAACTATTACAGGAACTAGTTTCTGATGAAAAGCCAGTAATCCAGGATCTGAATGGAATGAGTGGTGTTGATGTGAATGAGTCACGGCTTTGAGTGTTGAATCAGTGATGCACTGGAATAAATATGGAAATTAAAATGAAAACTGAAACTAGAGCTGCATGATTCTGGATAAAAATAAATAAATAAATTGGTGCCGTCAATGCAAAATCAATGTAAACAAAGTTAAAGTTCACAAAATATTTAGCTTTCACCATTTTAAGGTACATTATTCAACTGGCGATGCAAACGCATTGACTATCAGTGGGAGTGCAGACAGTAGTCAGACCTACTTAAAGAATAATAGTAACATAATAGACATTTGGTTTCTGTTTTCAGATCTGTTTCTGCTTATATTTTCAACTCATTTTGTCTTTCATAGTAAAGTACAGGTGCATCTCAATAAATTAGAATGACGTGGAAAAGTTAATTTATTTCAGTAATTCAACTCAAATTGTGAAACTCGTGTATTAAATAAATTCAATGCACACAGACTGAAGTAGTTTAAGTCTTTGGTTCTTTTAATTGTGATGATTTTGGCTCACATTTAACAAAAACCCACCAATTCACTATCTCAACAAATTAGAATACTTCATAAGACCAATAAAAAAAACATTTTTAGTGAATTGTTGGCCTTCTGGAAAGTATGTTCATTTACTGTACATGTACTCAATACTGGGTAGGGGCTCCTTTTGCTTTAATTACTGCCTCAATTCGGCGTGGCATGGAGGTGATCAGTTTGTGGCACTGCTGAGGTGGTATGGAAGCCCAGGTTTCTTTGACAGTGGCCTTCAGCTCATCTGCATTTTTTGGTCTCTTGATTCTCATTTTCCTCTTGACAATACCCCATAGAGAATTCAGGTCTGGTGAGTTTGCTGGCCAGTCAAGCACACCAACACAATGGT
>NW_015506161.1:237524-239985 GCF_001515645.1 Sinocyclocheilus grahami
TTTTTCCTTTCACTCAACTTTCACTCAACATGCTTGGATACAGCACTCTGTGAACAGCCAGCTTCGTTGGCAATGAATGTTTGTGGCTTACCCTCCTTGTGAAGGGTGTCAATGATTGTCTTCTGGACAACTGTCAGATCAGCAGTCTTCCCCATGATTTTGTAGCCTAGTGAACCAAACGGCTCAGGAGACCTTTGCAGGTGTTTTGAGTTGATTAGCTGATTGGCATGTCACCATATTCTAATTTGTTGAGATAGTGAATTGGTGGGTTTTTGTTAAATGGGAGCCAAAATCATCACAATTAAAAGAACCAAAGACTTAAACTACTTCAGTCTGTGTGCATTGAATTTATTTAATACACGAGTTTCACAATTTGAGTTGAATTACTGAAATAAATGAACTTTTCCACGACATTCTAATTTATTGAGATGCACCTGTATAATGGCATTTTGACCTAAATTGCAATGGTTGTAATTTTAGTGCAGCCCTAAATCAAATTTATTCTCAAGCCCCAACTATCAACCAATGTCTCTAGGTCTGTATTGTGAAAACGACCTTTTACACTCACATACCAAAAATATTCAGAGCAGGAATTGGCCAGGGCTGAGAGACTGTCAAAAAACATTTGCGTAGTTACAACCATTTCACATCCAAGTGAGGGGGTGTTGGTGTCTGTGAAAGAGAGAACGCATAAAGCTGCCTTTTTTTGTACGGTACATTGGCACTCAGTTTAAATTTGAGAAGGTCAGAGGATTTCTGAGAAAAGGCGAATGAGCCAGAGAAACCTGACATGCCAAACATAAGGTTTTAGCACCTATAAATACAAAGTAAGTTTGAGGAAAGTGAAATGGTACAAGCTTGAAAAACCTGTCAAGAAGTCATTCCACACTTAAAGCAAAAGAAAAAAAAAGTGTTTTTTTTTTTGAAACTACACATTCCCCTCCCATCACCACAGACTCATGTGTGACTTTAAAAGTTAAACTTAAAGACAATCAGATGCTTTTATCCAAATCTATCCGACTTAAGGTACACCGCACTTCAGTTCATGACCTTGGCATTGCTAGCGTCTTAGCCACAAATAACGTGACGTGGGCGTGTTCAGAGTTTAAATCATCGTCGCTATAGACTTGTAATTGTAATACTTGATACTAAATATTTTCTAAGGATTCAAAGTATGAGCCGTACAGTAATAAATCAATACACTGAGTCTATAGTGTAGCTGCACACCCTAAACTTACCGAACATACTGTGCTTTTTCTCCCATGATCCACTCCCATGAGTGAGCTTAACACGGTCACACCTGCCCAACACACACCCAGTCAGCACAGCACCACACTCATGCCACAGCTACACAACACCTCCCCATTCTGGTTAAAACATGCCAGAATAAAACATTCCCCACATTCTGATCACATTCAATGACAGTGAGTAAACACTGATACCTTCCATCCCATTACTGATGAAGTAACATCAAACAACACTGTACGATGAGAAGAAAAGTATGCAAAGGGCGCTGGGTGGAGACGAACAATAGAAGACATGAGCTCAGTCTGAATAATGTACGGTGTGTTGGTATTTGAAAATTTCACCAAATGATTCATTACAATTCTGCATTCCAGTGGCGGCTAATTGCCATCAGTTTTCGATATTTGGTATTTATATCTTTATGATGCAAGTTACGCGAGGCGTTTCACTTCTCAGGTATTATGTTTGATATGTTTTGCTGTCATAGAAACAGATATTATGATCATGACTCAAGAGAGGGAGGTATTCACAAGCTCTGCATTCTGACAAGTATGATACGTTCTTACCCACGGGCTACAAAAAGCTTAGGAAAAAATGGAAAATTATCAGTTAATAGGCTCCTATGGTGGTTCTTTTGGTTTACAAGCCATAGCGTACTGTTGAACTGTCACGATAGCAACATTTCAGTCAAATTTCATGATTCTCAAATGGAACAGCAAAATATTCCTTGTATGCATAATTTTTATTAATTTAAATTTTAAAAAATGTGAGTAAATTGCATTACGTTAAATGTAATTTGATTTACATATATGTAACTTGGTTCAAGTTAAATTAAATGTTCAATTTAAATTGCACTCAAAAAAATGTTCAAATTAAACTTAATTCAAATTAAAAGTTAAATTATAAATTTAAATAAAATGAATTAATATTAAATATTCCAATTACATGAAGTTCAATTTAATGTTGAAACAAAATAAAGATTAATTACAATTAAAGATTAAATTTAAATCAAATTAAAATAAATTAAATTGCATTCAAAGTTAATTCAAATTTGCATTTAAATCAATTTAAATTACATTAAAAATTACTTTTAAATCAAGATAACATTTTAATCTAATTAAAATTTTTAATTTAAAGTTTAATATGTAGGGTCATAAATTGAAACCTCTTAAAAAAAATGTGACATGAGCTCACCACAACACAGATGAAGTCTCAA
>NW_015506161.1:240265-240780 GCF_001515645.1 Sinocyclocheilus grahami
GATTTGAAACAATATCACTTATTAGAACATTCAGAAACTAAGAAATACATTGTTCTATTAAGATATTCATTTTGTTAGGTACAAAATTTTAAAATGTTAAGTGTTTGTCATGTTCTGGCCATAAAGAATAGTTTAAAACCTCTGGTTTCTACAACTTTCACTTAGGAGCAAAAATCGGCCTTTAAAACTTGAAAAATAAATATTTGAAATTTATTGTGATAATTATCGATATTGACAAACATTATCGCAATAATCTTTTGGCCATATCATCATCACCCAGCCCTAGTCTTTAGTAACATCAGTCCTTGCTATGGAAGTGAAATTGGTATCAAGAGTTGAGAAACGTTTTTGACAACTGAAACTACACATTCCCCTCCCATCACCACAGACTCATGTGTGACTTTAAAAGTTAAACTTAAAGACAATCAGATGCTTTTATCCAAATCTATCCGACTTAAGGTACACCGCACTTCAGTTCATGACCTTGGCATTGCTAGCGTCTTAGCCACAAATAA
>NW_015506161.1:241919-243004 GCF_001515645.1 Sinocyclocheilus grahami
AAAAAAATGTGACATGAGCTCACCACAACACAGATGAAGTCTCAATCCAGACCCAGTGTGCAGGCTTCTATATTGAGCTTTCCAGTCACGGTCATAGAAACAGGACTGCACTTTTCTATATTTGCAAACACAGCCATGAATTCAGAACTGACTCATCTGAACTGACTCAGTAGCAATGATAAGCTGTGGTTAAACACTGTCGTGACTTTTTGCAAAGGAAGTGGTTAGAGAAGACCCAGTTTTTGGTAAAGTATGGCTGCAATTGTGCACAAGTTTTAGGCCTCAATTACAGAAAACTGAGTAGATTTTGCCCTGAACAGAGAAACTGTGGTGCAGACAGACATACGCCATCATTACGACTACCATATTATCCTGTTTACTGCCTTTAAATAAGAACACAGACAGCCTTCAACTGCTACAAAACAGAGAGAGAGCACACAGGAAATGTGGTAAGAGACGCAGAAATCCAGCAACAAGATACCACATTGTGCGCACAAACTGAAAGAAACACAACCACTCTCCATCATCCTCAGTGAGAGAATGCATCTTTATGCAGAGAGTGACACTCTATATGTTGCCCTTATATGGAGATGGTCTGGGCGTGTAATATGCTAATAACCCATGTTAAAGATGCAGTCACACCTAACTTCACAGTTAAGTAAAAATGCAAGCTCATGCAAAGAAGTGTCTCGCCTTCGAAAGTTCAAGTCTGATGCACTTGCAAATTCGTACAGCAAGATGATGCTTAGTCAATGAGAACATTTACCTCGTTTGACCTGTTTGTTTAAAGGGAAAGTAGATGGCATATTTTCGCATTTGGAATTTATTATTTGTGATTTATAAAAAAAAAATTAAACCTACAGCATGACACCACATCCGGTTGCCAAATTCTTTGCAAGCTTCATTCATGTGTGTGAACGCACTTGTGTATAATCCGGATTATTCACCTTCAGAGCAAAAACAAATGCATGCCTGCGCACCTCCTGTGGATTCTTTTGCCTGAGAACCTTTTCTGCAGATAAAAGAAAAGATGTACACACAGTTATGAATTGAAAGAGACACTCAGTCTCTTTCATCATCAACAG